>NW_011494790.1:5672467-5706271 GCF_000754665.1 Bison bison bison
AGACAGGGAAGATCCCCTGGAGAAGGGAAAGACTACCCACTCCAGTATTCTGGCCTGGAGCATTCCATGGACTATATAGTCCATGGGGTTGCAAAGAGTCAGATACGACTGAATGACTTCCACTTCACGTTACTTTTCAGCAAGCCTTATGGAAGATGGTTCACTGTGCTCTTTTCCTAAAAGCCACCTTCTTGGGTCTGTTACTCACTAGGCATTTCAGAGCCACACTGCCTGGATTCAATTCTACCTCTGCCATTTAACCAGCCTATGACTTGCAGAAGGTTATTTCGACTCTCTGTGTCTTTATTTCCTCATCTGTAAATCATGTATACTATTCTATCCTGGCGGAGAAGGCAATGGCACCCCACTCCAGTACTCTTGCCTGGAAAATCCCATGGACGGAGGAGCCTGGTGGGCTGCAGTCCATGGGGTCGCTAAGAGTCGGACACGACTGAGCGACTTCACTTTCACTTTTCACTTTCATGCATTGGAGAAGGAAATGGCAACTGACTCCAGTGTTCTTGCCTGGAGAATCCCAGGGATGGGGAGCCTGTTGGGCTGCCGTCTATGGGGTCACAGAGTTGGACACGACTGACGTGACTTAGCATAGCATAGCATTCTATCCTGGAATGTTTTGAGGATTAAATTAATAAGTATTTGTAAAATGTTCATAACAGTACCTGACATGCAGTAAGCTCTGTGTTTCGTTAAATAAAACATAAAAGGAATGAAACCTTCCTCAGCCCTCCCATCACTTCTTTCTGTCCTGTCGAGTTAAGCAAAGGACTGCCAAGTAAACTGAAGAAGTTCTGTTAAAGCCAGATCATTTGAGTAGCACTTTCTAGAGAGTGACAGTGTATACCAACACTTCTGTCAATGGCAGCTGGCCCTGTATTCTTGGGTAGATTTTTTTCCTTGTTTCCCTCCAATGGTTAACCCCTCATATCAGGAGATTTCTAGGTGTATGAAGGAGACAGTCCCCACACATGTTCTGGCTCTGTAGCATCAAACTGTGAGGGAACTCTGTGTGCTCAGGGAGTGGCCTATTTCTAGAATAATCCTTCACTTGACACCTGCCCCTCCTTCTCAGCATGGTATACAGGTTACTTCTCCTAACTGTGTTTTGAGACAGATATTGAGGAAAATGAAATGGGATATTAAAATGTACATGCAGAAAAGTTTAATCATAGGATTTTGAAGCTGGAAGAAACCTTAACAAAAAACTGCTTTTAAATACCATTGTTTGATAAGTGAGGAGCCAGCAACTCAGAGGACATGAGATTTGCGTGTTGAGATTACTTCTTGACCATGGCCAGGATTTAGGGTTCCCACCCACCCAGGACTGGAAAGCAACCTTTCCTTCTTTAGGGAAATAATATTTGAGTTAGAAAGAGATGATGAGCAAGGGTGTGGATGCACTCTGTTCTGTAAAGATGTGAATTACAGCATCTTCATCCACAGTGCGGGTCACATCAAAGGCAGATTTTTGACCGAGTACACTTGACTTCACTGTGCTTGTCATGGTTTCTTTGAAGATTTTTTAAAGTATAGCCTCAAACTCTTCTTAAATATGTGTGCATATAGCTGATTCACTTTGTTGTACAGCAGACCCTAACACAAAGTGGTAAAGCAGTTATACTCCATTAAAAAGAAGAGTTTACACCTAAAACTGCAACGAAAAGGAAAACGTTAAGTCACATACCAGCACTACCAGGATACTGAGTTAACTCAGACTAGTGGTGGGACTGGAGAAGGCAATGGCACCCCACTCCAGTACTCTTGCCTGGAGAATCCCAGGGATGGGGGAGCCTGGTGGGCTGCCGTCTGTGGGGTCGCACAGAGTCGGACACGACTGAAGCGACTCAGCAGCAGCAGCAGCAGCAGTGGTGGGACTAGTGATACTACACTGGGGGGGTGTGGCCGTTCCCAAAGCTGCATCATCCAGGAAGCTGTGTGAACGGGGCAGCTGAATTCTGTATTGTTCTCCTGACTCCGTTGCTGTAGTAAGTCGGACCCTCTGTGGGGAACCATGGGTCATATCCATTTGCTGCTATAGAGTTTCTCTTTAGAATCACTGCATTTTCCTCTGCTGTTCTGACTGCTTCTGTGTTGGAACCTAAGACATGTCCACAGAACATGCCAGGACCTGTACACCTCTCTTTCCAGTGGCCTTCTGGGCTCTGCTTTACTTCTGACATCACCCAGGTAGCTTTTGATTCCTACCATAAGGAAATTGTATGCAGAGAGTTCCGCAAATGCAATTGCATGAGAGGAAAGATTTATTAAGCGTATTCTATAAATTTTATTGGCATGTGGAAATGGGTGCCTAGTCTGGAAGGGTAAATTTTGATTTTTTTTAAAGCATAAAAATTCTAATCATAATAAATTTAAATAGGCCTAATATATTGAAGGAAAGGATTTTTAAATGCCTCTTTCCTAGAACTATAATCTTTCAAGAAATATTTGCCTATTTTGTAGATGCTTAGGTGAAAATGTTCTTCCTCTATTAGAAAGTATTAATCTGGCCTAGGCATTATGCTTTTTATTGTGCGGGAAGAAATGATTTTTAATTTCTGCTGTGTCCTACAGATCAGTGAGATTAACCTTGGGGTGACATTAGCCCTGATTGCTGAGCTCTTACTAAACCCTGATTTTCCAATGCTGACTCTACTGTTATTGGTGGTGGTATATGTGTTTTTACTCAGGAAGAGGTTGTCTTTAGCGTTTATTTGTGTTTTTCAAAAACTGAGGAGGGCATTTTCATGGCACCCTCTGAATCCTTGTGTCTCTGCTGTGGGACAGATGTTCTGCAAGGTCAGTGTGGACTGTCCCCAGGGCTGACGTCAGGTCTAGGGAAGGGCGTGGTCTGCTCTCCTGGGCGCCACTCGGCCTCCTGCTGAGAGGATTTGCTCTGTGCAGGGCACAGGAGTGAGGTCACCAGGGGTTTGATATTTCAGGTTGTAAAGCATAGTGTTTAGTATCTCAACAAATCAAGAATCGATTATCTGGGAGAATAAGCAGAAAGTTTTTTAGGTCTAGGATAAATTAAATGCTAAGACTAGTCCTAGTGGGTTAAAGAAGCCTTTGGAAGCCCTGGAGTATATTTTTAAAATGCACTTGACATCATATACTGAAATGAAATTAATAGATCAGTATATGGTTTTATGTCTTAGGGGAACATTGGTGGTTTTTTTAGTGAGATTCTAATGTATTACCAATTTGTATGTAAATGAAGTTGATTCTGGTAGAATCACAGGGAAAAATACTGTCATCAAAAAGTATGTTACTTAATTTTTATCTTTGAGAATTCAAGTCGCTTAGCTCTATCCCACTTTTTTTTTTTTTTTGCTGGAAAATGTTGGTTAGACCACATCCTTAAGACCATAGCAGGGGGTGGTGATGATGGTGGTGATCTGGGAAAACCCTTAAAAGGAGAATTAAAACAAACATAGTTTAGACTGTTATTCCTCAAGGCTCTGTGTAGTTTCTTTTCATCCATGAACCTTTTATTTACTGTTTAACATCACCTCCGCTGTTTTATGTTAAGTACCAGGAATTATAAATTCTAATTTTATTAAACCACAGCAGAATTTAAAACAGCACAATGAGACAAAACCACTTCCTGCCATGAAATCCGATGTAGCATGAACCACTTTAGGCTTCCCTGGCTTCCCTGATCGCTCAGTGGTGAAGAATCCATGGCCAAGGAAGAGACATGGGTTTGATCCCTGGATCAGGAAGATGCCCTGGAGAAGGAAATGGCAACCCACTCCAGTATACTTGCCTGAGAAATCCCCTGGACAGAATGAGGCCGGCGGGCTACAGTCCATGCGGTTACAAGAGGGTCAGACATGACTTAGTGACTAAGCAACAAGAGCAGCATAACCCTACATGCTCACCACATGTAGCATGCTTCCGCCTCCCCTTAAAAAAAAAAGCTTCATTGACCCATAATTGTGGGTTAATATTTCCCTAACAGCTAACAGTGCTTCCCCCTCCCCTTAAAAACAAAGGTTCATCGACCCATAATTGACATACCATAAATTATACTTAGAGTACACAATCTCATAAATTGACATGCATACATATATACAGACACTCCTATGAAACCAGCTCCATAGTCAAGGTAATGAAATATCCATTTCCTCCAGAAGTTTCCTCTTACAGGTTTGTAATTGCTCCCTCCCCCTTCCCCAACATGCCTAATCAGACAGTTACTAATATTTTCCATTCCTAAAAATTTGTTTGCATTTCCTAAAATTTTAAATAAATGAAACAATAATGGTTTTACTCTTTTTTGTCTGGTTTCTTTCACTCAGTGTAATTATTTGGAGATTCAGTTCTTTTGCAGTGTATGTTAATAGCTCATTGCTTTTTATTTCTAGGTAATATCCTATTGGTGGGCACAGCATAGTTTGATTATCCATCCGCTTGCTGATAGACATTTGGGTCACAAATAGTTTGGGGCCATTATAAATAAAGCTGCTGTACAGGCTTGGTAGATTTTCTCCTGGCTTATGGTTTCAGTTGCTTTACAGCATCTATTAAAGAGCAAAATTTTTTAGTTTTCATGAAGTCAGATTTATCAGTTTGTTCTTTAAGTGATTATGGTGTTGGCATTGCATCTAAGCCATCTTTCCCTGTTTCAGGGTCACAAAAGTTTTCTCCTCTTTTTCCATAAAATTTATAATTTCAGATTTAAAATTTTAGATGTTTATGTCTATGATCCATTTTGAAATAATTTTTGTGTATGGGTGAAGTATGGATTGAAGTTTTAAGTTCTTGCATACAGATATCTAACTGTTCCAGCACCATTCTCTAAACAGACCGTTCTCTGTCCCCTCTCTGCTGACTTTCTTTGTAGTTTGGTTGAAAATTGGTTGTCCATATATGGGTGTCTATCTACAGACTTTCTTTTCTGTTTCATGTCTTGTTTGTCTTATATCAGTGTCTCCACTGATTGGATTATTGTAGCTTTATAGTAAGTTCAGATATCAGATAGTGTTAATCATCCAGCTATGTTCTTTTTTTTTTCAAAATTGTTTGGACCATTCTAAATTCTTTAGTTTTGGAATCAGCTCATCATTTTCTGCCCCCAAAAGCCAGCTGAGATTTTTATTGGAATACATTAAATATTTAGAGCAATTTGAGAAGCTATGAAAAAATTCCCAGCGGTTATAAGTCTTAAGGATAGATTAGGGAGAATAGTGGTGTCAGTCAATGCAGTGTGGAGAGACTGGGATGGAAGTGTCACTCATGATATACTGATGGAGGAGATGGGTAACCCAGCTGTGGTAGACTGAGTTGTGGAATAAGTGACCACAGATAAGCAAACACCCCCTCAGAGAAGCCCAAGAGAAATGGGTGGGTGGGTGGTTCAGGGAGCAGCTCAGGTAATGGTTTCGAGCTGAAGTTAGAGAGGACTAGGTGCATTTCTTCTGGAAAGAAGACCTGCAGTGGGGAGCTCGAGCCCAGCCCAGGCAGAGAATAGAGGAGGAAGAGCATGACCAGACAAGGTTTACACGCTCATGTCTGGTCTAGGAGAGGGCCACGGGCCTGTAAAGATTGTGACTCAGAAAACACTTAGAGAGGGGAGGCATTTGTCATAAAGCAACGAAGGTCAGCTGTACATTTGAACTAACTATTGGTCTAGAAGAGTGGCTCTCAACCAGAGGTGATATTGTCCCCTTGGGGACATGTGACAGTGTCTAGAGAGATTTTTGATGTCGCAGTTACTGGGAGGTGGATTTCTCCTCTCATTTATGGGTATAGAGAGGACAGTGTTGTTGCTAAACATTCTGCAGTGTATGGGAAAACACCCCCCTCAACAAAGACTTGTCAACCCAATATGTTCCTAGAGCTAGAGGTGGGGACCACTGGTCTAGAGAGGAAGGGCCAGGAAAGAGGGTGAAGTGAGCATTAATGGAGCGACTGATTGCTCTGATGCCTACTGTCTATATTGTCTTGAGGAGAAATACTCTCTTGTGCGGTGACCGTGCAGTTACCCTGCTTGCTCAGAAATTAGTCTCTGGAAATGTTTTTCGGGAGTGTTTTCGGAAATGTCTGAAAGTGTTATCAAATAAGGACAGTTTAACAAAAGCATGCCTTAACTACAAGGGAAGGAGTGTTGAACATTTGAGTTAATTCACATAAGAAGAAAGTATTTGTTTACACATGGCATTGTCCACAGATGAATTTATCAATTGGAATATTTTTGATCGCAAGTAATAAAAGAAAACCTAACTGAAAATGGCTGAAACAAATAAAGGAAATTTACCAGCTAATGTAACTAAAAAGTCCTGGCTTCTGGCAAGGGTTAATCAAGAGTTTCAGTGTTGCCCCAGGGACCCAGTTTCTCCTTCATCCCAGGGCATGCTTCCTTCCTAGCTCATAGATGACTGCCAACAGTTTTCACAGTTTGTTTTTTCTTATTTGTCCTCACTGGGAGTGGATTTTTCTTCTCCTGCCATTATGGGTTTCTCTGTGACTGGGCCATCTTAAATTATGTATCCATCCTTGAACATGACAATATTTATAGCATTACCCTCATTAGCTTAGACTGTTCGGTATGGTAACCACTGGCCACATGTGGCTGTTGAGCTCTTGAAATGTAACTAGTCCAAATTGAGACAGGAAAAAAATGTGAAATATTTAATAATTTGTGTACTAATTGCATGGTGAAATGGTAATATTTTGGGGTATATTTGGTTAGAACACAAAACCATTATTAAAATTGCTTTCGTTTCTTTTAAATTTGTTTTTAATGTGACTACTAGAAAAGTTAAATTTGTATTAGTGGCTCCGAATTGTATTTTTGATGGGCCAAACTGGCTAAGACTACTCAGGAGTCCCTTCAAATAGAGTGGAGTCAACTCCATCCAAATCACATGGCTGATACCCTTATGGGAGAGAGACGGAGTGGATATTGGGCAAGCAATCAGAAATGAACACTGCAGTGACCGGCACAAGCAGAGAAGGGAATATTTGTTGAATTGCCGCTATTTTACTGCAGGTGAATGTCTGGAAATACTTCTGCTCTACTACCACTAAAAAGTTAATATTTTTTCTTAAATATATTTTTGAAAGTTCTAGAGCAAACATATGGCTCATAGTAACTAGTGAAACAGCACAGATGCACTAGGAGGAAGGAAATAATCCCCATTCCGCTCAGTCCTTGTCTCCAGTCCTAACCCTGGGCGGCCCTTGTTGGTCTGGTGTGTGTCCTTCCATACGTGGGAGTGCCGCATGCCCGTCCTTGTGTTGTGTCTGCTGCTACTGTCATAATGGAATTACAGCTTTTCACTTGCTTCTCTCACCTTAGCAAGTCACACTCTACAGCTTTATCCCATTCTTTTGAATAATACATAATATTCTATCTTATGGATATTCCAACATTTCATTTAACCATTTCCTCACGAATGGACAGTAGTGTTATTTCCACTCTCCCCTCTTCCTGTGCCCCACAACAAACAATGCTGCAATAAATATCACTGTGCCTGTGTCCTTACGTACTGGTCCTTTTTTTTTTCCCCTATAGGATAGATTCCCAGAAGTGGAATTGCTTGGTCAAACGGTATGTGTATTTTTAATTTTAATAGATATTTCTCGATTCTTTCCCCAAAGAAATAGCAAATCACATTTGCACATAAGAATGCCCATTTTCTACATTTTCCCAGCTTTGGATGCCACTGTTTCTTTTCATTCTTACCAGTCAAACCTCTGAGCATTGATTTACGTTTCTTCACTGCCTGTCAGTGATGCAGAATATATTTTCATATGTTTATTATCCATTTGAATTTCTCTTTTCTTCATTTCCTATTCATTTCCACTACCCATTTTTCTAGTGTGTTTCTGTCACAATTTCTGGAAGCTATGTATTGTTTTAGAAATGTTAATCCAGTGTTATACCCATGTTATATATGTGCAAATATAGCTTTATGATTCTTGTCTATATGGATGAGGTCTTTTACTAAAAGAAAATTCTTAGTTATTATTTAATCCAACAATCTATCTTTTTCTTTATTGCTTCTGAGTTATCTGTTTTACTTAGGGTGGCATTGTCCATCCCATGGTCAAACAAATAGTCTTTTAAATATTCTTCCCTATTTTTAAAAACATTCAAGTCTTACTCCAGTTTTATGTTTTGTACATGATATGAAGTAGGATGCTATCTATCTTTTTTCTCCCCAATGTAGTTAATATAAGAAACCTTATTTTCCATGGGATGGAAATGTTACCCTTGTCGTATATTAACGACGCCATGTCCCCCCGTGTCAGTCTCTGGCCTCTTCATCCTGACCCCTGTCTGTCTCTGCGCCAGCACCATTTTCCTTTGAATACAGTGGCTTTTCTAGTGAGTTGTGATGTCTGGTAAGTTCTTCCTCACTGGTCATTGTTTTCATACTTTTTATGGTTGTTTTTAGCCATTTATTTTTTGTTTCATGTTGATCTAGCTATATTACATTTTAAAACTTAAAGGTGGGGAATTTTATATTTAAAACATTTAAGATAAAATTCCCCACCTTTAAGTTTTAAAATTTAATATAATAATATATGATAAATAAAACTGCAAAATGACTTTGCAGTTTGGGAATCTCTTTACTTGATGTTACTGATTGGAAAATAGTTATTGATAACTTAAAGGATTTTCTGTGAATTTTATTTCTTTAAGTGTGACTTTGTTCCTGTGATAATTGTACAATTATCCTAAGATGCAAAAATGGGGATGCAGGCATGATATATTTTAACCAGTCTAAAAATTAGATTATAATAAAGCTAAAGTGACCTTATAAATAATTTGTATTTCTATTTATATAACGAACTAGAAGTTATATCCATACATGGATTGGTTGAGGGGTGTGTAAATATGATAATATGACAAAGACCTGTAGCTGAAGTTTATGATAAACTATGGGTTTTCAATCTTTTTGCTTTGGATTTTTCTAAAATTTAAACAATGTTGACTTAAGAAGTTATCATGTTTGAAGTTTGAGGTAAAGTTGTTTTTAATATTTTATGTTTTTGATAATTTTACATTAAGTTTTTACTAATGTGATATTAATTTTGTCCACTGAAATTCTTGATAGTTTTTTGGAAACTTTAGTTATAGTATTAAGGTAATAAATACTTCTGCATTTCTCTGAAAGCATCTGAAATTCTAAAGCTGCCTGTGATTTAAAATAATGGTTACATTTTCTTACAAATTGAACACATATGCAGATACACATGAGATCTGTATTTTGCTTGTGAAAGTGAAGACAGGTCCTCATGTTGGTCCCTGCCCATTTTCACTTGGTTAATTAGGGAAAAACCATTAGTTTCTTCTATAGCCAAAAAAGGAAATGGTGAAGTAACACAGTGTGATTATTATTGAGTGATATAAATACTTGACAAATTATAATTGTGTTTTTAAAAATGATATTTTTAGTACTTTCACTGAAAATATAATTCAAACAAATAGATAGGTATGGCAATTTTTTACATGTGTATAAATATTAAAGATGATAATTTACAGAAGGAAACTAATTTAAATTGTTTACATGAAAACCAAAAAAGGACTTAGTAAAGTTAAGAGTTCACTTTGAACTTTCTAAATGAATTTATAATTTTATTAGGTCAAAATCAAATATAATTTTCCTGCTCTGTTCTAAATTAGGTAATTAGTAATCACTGCCTGGCTTCCACCCACTACTTACATGAAATCAGCTAGTAGGCACCCCATGGACCCCAGTTTTATCACTAAAACTACTTTCCACTATTCCAAGACTCTGAAACATATCTGGATGCTACAGTTGGGATAAGGGAACACTTTGTTGGTTTCAGAACAGTTTTTTTTTTTTTTTTTAACCAAAGAGCAGGAATGCTTTCAGTAGTGTGTGGAGCTATAAAGAGATTAACCCAACTGAAGTAACTTCTGCTGGCCAACAGTGGAAATTTAGGTGACAGAGCAAATGGTAATTATAAGCCACTGAACAAGCTGAGCCTACCGAGAGCCAAGAGCAGTCATGTTTATCAAAGGTTGACAGATGATATAAACTGTTCTGTATTAAAGGCATATCACATTCCTCATATTTCCTAATAAGCTGTATTTTACACCAGCTCAAATTGTGTTTCCTGCATGTTTTGTTGTTGTTGTTGTTGTTTAATTGCTAAGTCATGTCTGACTGTCTGTGACCCCATGGACTGCAGCAAGCCACACTGTCTCCCAGAGTTTGCTCAGACTCATGTCCATTGAGTCAGTGATGCCATTCAACTATCTCATCCTCTGTCATCCCTTTCTCCACCTGCCTTCAATCTTTCGCAGCATCAGGATCTTTTCCAATGAGTCAGTTCTTCACATCAGGTGTCCAGTCCTTCACACCATTCCTTCCAATGAATATTCAGGGTTGATTTCCTTTAGGATTGAATGTTTTGATCTCCTTTCCATCCAAGGGACTCTCAAGAGTCTTCTCCAGCACCACGATTTAAAAGCATCAATTCTTCAGTGCTCAGCCTTCTTTACTACCTGCAATGCAGGAGACCCTGGTTCAATTCCTGTGTCGGGAAGATCTGCTGGAGAAGGGATAGGCTACCCACTCCAGTATTCTTGGGCTTCCCTTGTGGCTCAGCTGGTAAAGAATCAGCCTGCAATGGAGGAGACCTGGGTTCAATCCCTGGGTTAGGAAGACCACCTGGAGAAGGGAAAGGCTACCCACTCCAATATTCTGGCCTAGTCACAAAGAGTCGAACAGGACTGAGCGACTTTCCCTTTCACTTTCAGCCTTCTTTATAGCACTTAAGTTTTAATCATCATCAAAACAGATAAAGATGATAACCATAAATATAAAAAGATATTTGTGTTATCAAATATAATATCACTTTTATGTGGAATCTAAATAATAATACTAATGAGCTTATTTAAAAAGCAGAAATAGACTCACAGACATAGAAAACAAAATTATGATTACCAAAGGAGAAAAGGAGAGGGATAAAGCAGGACTATGAGATTAACAGATATACACTACAATATATAAATTAACAAAGATTTACTGCATAGCACAGGGAACTATATTTGATATCTTATAGTAACTTATAATGGAAAAGAATCTGAAAAAGAATTTACATATATATAACATATATACACATATATGTGTGATACTGAATCACTGTACTGTACACCTGAAACTAACACAGTACCATAAATAAACTTTACTTCAGGGGAGGGACCTGGGTCGCCCCACCTTGAGCAGTCCTGGCGTCCTCATCCTCTGCCACTGTCCAGTTATCTTTGACTGCCACATATGGATTCCCACAAATCTCCAAAGGAAACGGTCCTCATTATGGGAGGAGACTTGGCTGTGCTCTGGACCAGAAGGGCGTCCTTGTGATTCTATTCTGTTTGACATCAGCCACCCTGCTCAGACCATTCCAGAAGGCATCCGGTTTATACCAGGAGACATCCACTGTCTCTCTGATGTAGAGAACAACTTTCAGGGCGTCAATGTGGCTTGTGTGTTCCATAATATGTCTTACAAGTTAACAGTCCAGCAATGACATGGTGTGTTCATCCAGGAATGTGACTGCAAGACCAGATATCAAGCCTTGAGCCTTTGGAGTGGCTCTGACTGATCAAGCACTGACTCCAGGACCCTAGACTACCAGAGAACTAAACCTAGGGAGCATCAAATAGTGAGAACTCACACAAAGGAAACAACTCGAATACAAGACCTGGCATCACCCAACCACCAGTAGCACCCTGTGCAGGACGCCTCATCTAAACAACAAACAAAACAAAAATACAAATTCAATCATCATCAGACAGGATTACCACCTCACTCAGCCTTGCCCATCAGAGGAAAAGCAAACAAACATACAAAAACTCAGCACAAATCGCACCCTACATGAAGCTTACACAAACCACTGGACCAACCTTACGAGGGCAGAAACCAAAAGGAAGAGAGAATTCAACTTTGAAGCCTGGGAAAAGGAGACCTCAAACACAATAAGTTAATGACATAATGAAAAGGCAGGGAAATACTACACAAATGAAGGAACGAACTAGAAACACAGAAGTCCAAATAAATGAAGAGGAAGTAGGCAAACTACCTGAAAAAGAATTCAGAATAATGATAGTAAAGATGATCAAAAACTCTGAAAACAAAATGGAGAAAATGCAAGAATCAATTAACAAAGACCTAGAAGAGTTAATGAATAAACATACTGAGACAAACAACACAATTATTGAAATTAAAAATACTCTAGAAGGAAT
The DNA here is from genome assembly GCF_000754665.1 of Bison bison bison. NCBI lineage: Eukaryota > Metazoa > Chordata > Mammalia > Artiodactyla > Bovidae > Bison > Bison bison. The sequence continues at coordinate 5,684,715 of NW_011494790.1, forward strand.
AAATAGCAGCATATCTGAAGCAGAAGAATAAATCAGTAAGCTGGAAGGTAAAATGGTGGAAACAACTTCTGAAGAGCAGAATAAAGTAAAAAGAATGAAAAGAACTGAGGATAGTCTCAGAGACCTCTGGGACAATATCAAATGTACCAACATTCGAATTACAGGGGTCCCAGAAGAAGAGAAAAAGAAAAAGTATGAGAAAATTTTTGAAGAGATTATAGTTGAAAATCTCCCCAACATGGAAAAGGAAATAGTCAAACAAGTCCAAGAGGCACAAACAGTCCCATACAGGATAAACCCAAGGAGAAACACGGCAAGGCACATACTAATCAAACTAACAAAGACTAAGCACAAAGAAAGAATATCAAAAGCAGCAAGGGAGAAGCAACAAGTAACATACAGGGGAAACCCCATGTGCTTAACAGCTGATCTTTCAGCAGAAACTCTGCAGGCCAGAAGGGAATAGCAGGATATATTTAAAGTACTGAAAGGGAAAATTCTACAACCAAGATTACTGTACTCGGCAAGGATCTCATTCAAAATTGATGGAGAAATAAAAAGCTTGTCAGAAAAGCGAAAGTTAAGAGAATTCAGTACTACCAAACCAGCTTTACAACAAATGCTAAAGGAACTTATATGGTCAAGAAATATAAGAGAACAGAAAAGATCTACAAAATCAACCCCAAACAATTAAGAAAATGGCAATAGGAACATATATATCGATAATTACTTTAAATGTAAATGGATTAAATGTTCCAACCAAAAGACACAAACTGGCTGAATGGATACCAAAACAAGAGCCATATATACTGTCTAAAAGAAACCCACTTCATACCTAGAGACATATAATAGACTGAAACTGAGAGGATGGAAAAATATATTCCATGTAGATGGGAAGCAAAAGGAAGCTGGAGTAGCAATCCTCATATTAGACAAAATAGACCTTAAAATAAAGAATATTACAAGAGATAAGGAAGGACACTACATAATGATCAAGGGACCAATCCAAGAGGAAGACATAACAATTGTAAATATCTATGCACCCAACATTGGAGCACCTCAATACATAAAACAAACACTAACAGACATAAAAGGAGAAGTTGACAGTAACAAATAATAGTAGAAGACTTTAACACCCAACTCACACCAATGAACAGATCATCAAAACAGAAAATTAATAAGGAAACACAAGTCTTAAATGATACATTAGATGAAATGGATCTCATTGATATCTTCAGTACATTCCATCCAAATGCAGAAGAATACACCTTCTCAAGTACACATGGAACATTCTCCAGGACAGACCACATCTTGGATCACAAATCAAACCTCAGAAAATTTAAGAAAAGTGAAATCGTATCAAGGATCTTCTCTGACCACAAGGCTATAAGACTAGATATCAGTTACAAGAAAAAAACCTGTAAGAAACCCAAGCACAAAAACATGGAGATTAAACAACAGGTTACTAAGTAAACAACAGGTTACTGAAGAAATAAAAAAAAATTTCTAGAAATAAATGACAATGAAAACACGACAACTCAAAACCTATGGAATACAAAAAGCAGTTCTAAGAGGGAAGTTTATAGCAATACAATCCTACCTCAAGAAACAAGAAAAACATTGAATAGACAACCTAACTTTACACCTAAAACAAATGGAAAAAGAAGAAGAAGAACAACAAAAAAACCCAAAATGTGTAGAAGGAAACAAATCATAAAGATCCAAGCAGAAATAAATAAAAAAGAAATGAAAGAAACAATAGTAAAGATTAATTAAAAAAAAAAAAAGGCTGGTTCTTTGAGAAGATAAACAAAATTGATAAACTATACTTCAAGTTTTTAGAAAAGAATAAATTTTAAATATAATTATGCATGTGTGTAAATTCTTTATTGTTAATTATAAACTTATTTTTAAGTGTATGTAGACTATCACAGGATCTTAAAATCACAGTACATAAGCAATGAATAAGCATATCGTAAGATTAATAATAAAGGAATGTTTCTTTTATAATATACCAAGTATTTAAGACTTTAATTTGCTCCAGGGCTACCTAAGCTTAGACTCTGAAAGATAGAATTCTTAAATTAGGATGGAGAACCTATCTTTCTTTGTAGAACCAATATACATAATCATTTGTGACTAGGTGTTGGAATGGCTGTAGTAGAGTCCATGGACAAGAAACAGAGTTGTTTGTGTTTGAAGCTAGGAGAACTCTAGCTGCTGCAAGTGCACCATCATAGCCCCCCCCAAAACCCCCAAAACAGTGATTTAGAGGATGTGAAGTGATAGACTAGAAAGATATAAGCACTAGAATAATTAAAATAGTGCTCACAGAACCTAAAGAGTAAGGAAAGAAATGCCCCCTAAACTGCAACCTTGGGTACAAATAGTCACATATATTGATTTAAATTAATTAATTCAGGTTATATTCAGCATCTCTGCCTTACATGAAGATACAAAGCAGGTGATATTACAGTGTTGACCAAAAAACAATGATGTACCTCCGAAAATAATTCAGGTATTATGTTCAAAGCAATGATCCTTAGGGCCAGAACCCTCCTTAATTCGTAGGTGTTCTTAATCTAGATCAAACTGAAGTAAAAACAACAACAACAACAACTTATGTGGCATTGTACTTTTAAAAGATGAAAAAAATCTTACAACTTACAACTAAAAATTAAAACTGAAACAAGGTAAATATTTTGCTCACATTAGTTATCAATTTAAGACTTGTAAGGGTTGCCTACAAATGATCACAAATGATCACAGTAAATTAGAGCAGTAACACTGTTCTAATTCAATACTATTCTCTTGTTCTTGTTTAAATTACCTTCATTAAATACTACCTTCATGTGTTTGGTACTGTCTTCAGTTAGGTTCAGTCACTCAGTCATGTCTGACTCTTTGAGACTCCATGCACTTGAGCAGCCCAGGCTTCCCTGTCCATCACCAACTCTCGGAGCCTACTCAAACTCATGTCCATTGCGTCAGTGATGCCATCCAACCATCTCATCCTTTGACGTCCCCTTTTCCTCCTGCCTTCAATCTTTCCCAGCGTTAGGGTCTTTTCCAATGAGTCGGTTCTTTGCATTAGGTGGCCAAAGTATTGGAATTTCAGCTTCAGCAATCAGTCCTTCCAATGAATATTCAGGACTGATTTCCTTTAGGATTGACAGGTTGGATCTCCTTGTAGTCCAAGGGACTTTCAAGAGTCTTCTCCAACCCCACAGTTTAAAAGCATCAATTCTTCAGCACTCAGCTTTCTTTATAGTCCAACTCTCACATCCATACATGACTACTGGAAAAACCATAGCTTTGACTAGACAGACCTTTTTTGGCAAAGTGATGTCTGCTTTTTAATATGCTGTTTGTGTTGGTCATAGCTTTTCTTCCAAGGAACAAGTGTCTTTTAATTTCATGGCTGCAGTCACCATCTGCAGTGATTCTGGAGCCCCAAAAAATAAAGTCTGGAAAAAAAAAAAAAGTCTGTCACTGTTTCCATTATTTCCCCATTTATTTGCCATGAAGGGGCAATGCCATGATCTTAGTTTTCTGAATGTTGAGTTTTAAGCCAACTTTTTCCACTCTCCTCTTTCACTTTCATCAAGAGGCTCTTTAGTTCTTCTCCACTTTCTGCCAGAATGGTGGTGTCATCTGCATATCTGAGGTTATTGATATTTCTCCTGGAAATCTTGATTCCAGCTTGTGCTTCATTCAGCCCGGTATTTCACATGATGTATTCTGCATATAAGTTAAATAAGCAGGGTGACAATAAACAGCCTTAACGTACTCCTTTCCCAATTTGGAACCAGTCTGTTGTTCCATGTCCTGTTGTTGATTCTTGACCTGCATACAGATTTCTTGGGAGGCAGATCAGGTGGTCTGGTATTCCCATCTCTTGAAGAATTTTCCACAGTTTGTTGTGATCCACACAGTCAAAGGCTTTGGCATAGTCAATAAAGTAGATGTTTTTCTGAAATTCTCTTGCTTTTCAATGATCCAACGGATGTTGGCAATCTGATCTCTGGTTCCTCTGCCTTTTCTAAAACCATCTTGAACATCTGTACGTTCACAGTTCATGTACTGTTGAAGCCTGGCTTGGAGAATTTTGAGTATTACTTTGCTAGCATGTGAGATGAGTGCAATTGTGCAGTAGTTAGAGCATTCCCTGGCATTGCCTTTCTTTGGGATTGGAATGAAAACTGAATTTTTCCAGTCCTGTGGCCCCTGCTGAGTTTTCCAAGTTTGCTGGCATATTGAGTGCAGCACTTTCACAGCATCATCTTTCAGGATTTGAAAGAGCTCAACTGGAATTCCATCACCTCCACTAGCTTTGTTCATAGTGATGCTTTCTAAGGCCCACTTGACTTCACATTCCAGGATATCTGGCTCTAGGTGAGTGATCACACCATCGTGATTATCTGGGTCATGAATCTCTTTTTTGTACAGTTCTTCTGTGTATTCTTGCCACCTGTTCTTAATATCTTCTGCTTCTGTTAGGTCCATACCATTTCTGTCCTTTATCGAGCCCATCTTTGCATGAAATGTTCACTTGGTATCTCTAATTTTCTTGAAGAGATCTCTAGTCTTTTCCATTCTATTGTTTTCCTCTATTTCTTTGCATTGATCAATGAAGAAGGGTTTCTTTTCTCTCCTTGCTATTCTTTGGAACTCTTCATTCAAATGGGTACATCTTTCCTTTTCTCCTTTGCCTTTAGCTTCTCTTCTTTTCTCAGCTATTTGTAAGGCCTCCTTAGACAACCATTTAGCCTTTTTGCATTTCTTTTTCTTGGGGATGGTCTTGATCTCTGCCTCCTGTACAATGTCACTAACCTCCATCCATAGTTCTTTAAGCACTCTATCAGATCTAATCCCTTGAATCTATTTTTTACTTCCACTGTATAATCATAAGGGATTTAATTTAGGTCATATCTGAATGGAGAAGACAATGACAACCCACTCCAGTACTCTTGCCTGGCAAATCCCATGGACAGAGGAGCCTGGTAGGCTGCCATCTCTGGGGTTGCACAGAGTTGGACACAACTGAAGTGACTTAGCAGCAGTAGCAGTAGCAGCATACCTGAATGGTCTAGGGGTTTTCCCTACTTCCTTCCATTTAAGTCTGAATTTGGCAATAAGGAGTTCATGATCTGAGCCACAGTCAACTCCTGGTCATGTTTTTGCTGGCTGTATAGAGCTTCTCCATCTTTGGCTGTAAAAAATATAATCAATCTGCTTTCAGTATTGGCCATCTGGTGATGTCCATGTGTAGGGTCTTCTCGTGTTGTTGGAAGAGGGTGTTTGCTATGACCAATGTGTTCTCTTGGCAAAACTCTATTAGCCTTTGACCTTCTTCGTTTGGTACTCCAAGGCCAAATTTGCCTGTTACTCCAGATAGCTCTTGACTTCCTACTTTTGTATTCCCGTCCCCTATAATGAAGAGGACATCTCTTTTGGGCATTAGTTCTAGAAGGTCTTGTAGGTCTTCATAGAACCATTCAACTTCAGCTTCTTCAGCATTACTGGCTGGGGCATAGACTTGAATTACTGTGATATTGAATGGTTTGCCTTGGAAACGAACAGAGATCATTCTGTTGTTTTTGAGATTGCATCCAAGTACTGCATTTTGGACTCTTTTGTTGCCTATGATGGCTCCTCCATTTCTTTTCAGGGATTCTTGCCCACAGTAGTAGATATAATGGTCATCTGTCAAAAATCACCAGCTTCTCATCTTTATTTTGGCTTAATCCACTATTAGAAATGTTAAGCCTCATAGACATAGGAGAGAGTACAAAATACTGATGCAGCAGATTCCAGGCAAGGATGAGGTTTCCATATTGCTTCACATAGAGACCTGGTGACACTAGTGGTAAAGAACTTGCCTGCCTACGCAGGAGATATTAGAGATGCTGGTTCCACCCCTGGGTCGGCAAGATCCCCTGGCAGCCCACTCCAGTATTCTTGCCTAGAGAATCCCATGGACCGTCCATAGAGTCACAAAGAGTTGGTCATGACTAAAGCGACTGAGCGTGCATCAGAAGTTCAAGTGTATTATCACCAGGGAAGATAAGGTTCCTTTGGAGTGACGGTCCAACCCTGTCCCTGGGCTCCTTGCAGAAATTATGAATCAACTATAATTGTGACCTAAGCACTTGTCCTTTCTGCTGCCAGCTCTCTTGCCCATTAAGAAATGTGTTGAGACTGCTCCACTTGTTTGCATGAAGCCGCTGGGTCAGTAGTCAATGATCCTTATACTGGGTGCCTTAAAGAGGAATAATCACTCTTTTGAGAAACCTATTGTGAGCCGGTCATATGAGCTTCCAGCCGCATTTAATTTCCAGGTTAGTTAATGTCAGAGGACAGCTTTTTAAAATGGTACATTAAATGTGGGGACCAGTTATTAATCCCTATACCTAAATGTCGATCTGTCAGTCTTATTGAGTTTTGTAATATCATCTAACATTCAGATTCCGATGAATGAAAGAGCTCTTTGCAAAAAAAGAAAAAAAATACCATTGGTCCCTTCTCCTAGTATTGAATTCGTTAAAAGCCAGCTCACTGTCTCTTAGCAAGGGATAGGATTATTGAAATGTATGAATAGAAAACTTCAAAAGCGAACCTGTCAAAGCAATACAAAGTAAAAATATTTTAAATATAATTGCAGTTTTATTCAGTAGTGAGAAAAAAGAGTCAAAGCATTTCTCCTTAATGCCACACTGAGGCATGGAATATTTTGTGAGAATGAGTAGAATATTCACAGGAAGGAGTGCACCTCAGCGTTCTCCAATTTAGGACGGCTCATGACCCCCAACCTCCCGTTTATCTGACCGGATTCCCAACAGCTCTGTTGAGGCCCCTTCATTTTCATCTTCTTAGACACCCCACCATGTAGCATGAGATCACATTTGTAGGGACACTGGGACTGAACAAACACTTTCTTTTACATGGGGCTTTCAGAAGAATCCTTTTATGTCCTAGATGGCTAGGCTCCTTGGATGTCTGAACAATGAAGAATCGGAGCAAGAAATTTCTACACCAGAACCCTGGGAGCATAACATACTTTGAAGTAAATTTCTCTGCTTTGTGGGACCATAGTAAAAAGTGGGGTTTTTCATGATCCTTACATTGATGTCTGCAAAGCCAGATGGCTTTGTAAAATGAGCCCCAAGCAGTATAACTGATTAAAAGAAATGCCATGTAGTTGAAGGCTTTCCTATCCATTATGAGCCTCGCAGATAGAATTGTTCTCTTGGGGTCCATTAATATTGGGGAATCGCACTCTCTATCTTTAGGGGTCAGCCAGTGACAACTGAGGCAGGTGTTGGCAGCAGAAGCCTCCCAAATGAAGGCTGAAAAAGTCTCTCTAGCCAGCCACCAGGAGAACTTCCTCAAAAAGAAATGAAGCTGGCCACTGATGGGAGTGGCAGATTTTATTTTCCTGGCCTCCAAAATCACTATGGATGGTGACTGCAGCCATAAAATTAAAAAACGCTTGCTTCTTGGGAAAAAAGCAATGACAAACCTAGACAGTATATTAAAAAGCAGCGACATCACTTTGCCGACAAAGGTCCATCTAATCAAAGCTGTGGCTTTCCCAGTAGTCATGTATGGATATGAGAGTTGGGCCATAAAGAAGGCTGAGTGCTGAAGAATTGATGCTTTCAAACTGCGGTGCTAGAGAAGACTCTTTAGAGTCCGTTGGACAGCAAGATAATCAAACCAGTCAATCCTAAAAGGAAATCAACCTTGAATATTCATTGGAAGGACTGATGCTGAACCTCCAATACTTTGGCCACTTGATGTGGAGAGCTTACTCATTGGAAAAGACCTTGATGCTGGGAAAGATTGAGCGTAGGAAGAGAAGGGGGCGAAAGAGGATGAGATAGTCAGATGGCATCACTGACTCAATGAACATGAATTTTAGCATACTCTGGGAGATACTGAAGGACAGGGAGGCCTGGCATGCTGAAGTCCATGGGGTTGCAGAGTCAAACACGACTGAGTGAACAACACCAACTGAGGGGAATAAGTGCTTTGAGGGTTGTAGGTACTTCCTGAAGTTGTGACTCACGTATTTCAAGTTATCCTCTCATTCTTGGCTTTTTTTGGTTGTGGTCCTACGTCTGCATCCTCCTGAGCACCCCAAAGCTTCCAACGCCTTGCACCTAGGGGTGACCCTCACTCGTTCATCTTCTCTGTAGAGTGTAAATGACTCTTTTGAGGATACTCAAGCTCTTGCTTTTGTTGTTGCCCGTATAGAAATCATTCAGCCCATGTTTGTAACCCAGAGCACTGACCTTAATGTAAGAATACAATCATATATTTCAAGTTGTTTAGAGCGAGGGTGGGAAAGGAAGGGGTGCTGATGAAACTTGGCCTTCAGGTAGAGGAATTCATAGATGTAATAAATTGTTCTCTGGCTCTATAACCTACTATTTGATTATTGGGAAATGGTGTTTGTGTCAGAGGAAGGAAAAGCTCATCTTAAGACAAGCTTTAAAACCCTGTTGTAAAAGAGGTAGTTGGTCCTGGGTTTAGTTCTGTTCCTGTCATCAGGAAATATTTCAGTCCTGTAGTGTTAGTTATTGGAGAAGGTGATGGCACCCCACTCCAGTACTCTTGCCTGGAAAATCCCATGGACGGAGGAGCCTGGTAGGCTGCAGTCCATGGGGTCGCTAAGAGTCGGACCTGACTGAGCAACTTCACTTTCACTTTTCACTTCCATGTATTGGAGAAGGAAATGGCAACCCACTCCAGTGTCCTTGCCTGGAGAATCCCAGGGACGGGGGAGCCTGGTGGGCTGCTGTCTATGGGGTCACACAGAGTTGGACACGACTAACGCGACTTAGCAGCAGCAGCAGTGTTAGTCATAGGCAGTGTTTGAAAACCAAACCACCTCATTCTTCCTTTTCTCCCCATGGCTGTGTCCTCTTATTGCCTCATCAGATGTAGTGCTGACTTGCTCACAGAGTAGCAGCAGTGGAGAACCAGGGACCTGTGTCCCATTGAAATAGCTCGCTTCCAAAAAGTTTGTACTTTCTGTCTCTCTGAATTTATAAGAATCCTTTCAAAGAAGAAAATAATTCAATCCTAGAGGCATTTCCAAAACTAGTTGTTAGAGAATGAACTGATATGTGGTCTCTTATTGTGGTCTATTTTTTTACTAATAATGTAGAATTTATAGCATCTTAGTAGGTTAGGGCTAATTGGTCTTTGTAGAAAATAATCATTTAAACAATACTTTTATCAGTCACACAGGGGGTCATTATAGAACTAGGAAGCAGGAAAAATGCATTCAAAATTTCCCTATATCTGACTACTTGAAGAAAAGATAGTTTAAAAAGCAGAGCATTTACTTTTTACTTATGTCTATTGATGCATTAGATAATTTCTCCTTTGGTTATTTTTGGTGTTGTAGCCATATAGCTTTTAGGAAATGGGGTAACATTTTATTTTGCTGTGAAAATTCTTAGATCATAAAGCACTGATCATTTTTCACAATTACTTCCATTGTAGAAAAGTGGAGAAGTATAAAGAAATGTTTTCATCCATAATCCCGCCTTGTAGAGACAGTCCCCACTAGCATTTAGTGCATTACTTTTCAGGTTTTCTTCTGAATCCTCGTTCTTTGATGCTTATCCATTCTTGGAGTCCATTTTCTTTCCAGCTGGGAAGTGCTTTCTGAAGCCCACCAGTCATGTATGAGCTGAGTGACCCACTTGCGCACAGAATTTGCTGTGTCTTCAACCAGGAGAGCGGGGTCCTGGGCTGTTTCTAATGGTCATGTATCACGTTTAGGTTCCTGACCCATTTCCTTCCTTTCAGTAACTCATTTTATAAAGTTCCAAATGATAACTTTTTTTTTCTACAGCTGTTGGCAATATTTGTTTAGGTTCAGAAAAGCTGTTATTTTTTATGTGTGGGAAATCACTCTGAACAACACATTTTAATAGGTTCCACTGGTCAGCAGAGAGATGCTATATTCATTTAGGGAATAGAACAGATTTTCCTTTGTTTGGCTTTAACACTTGGGGCTTTGTAAGATTTCCCCAGAAGCCAGCTCTGCGGCCATTCTTAGCCAAGTTGTGATTTGCAGAGTGATTTATCCATCAGGGAGGGTTTCCCAGAGTTCCTCAGGGTGTGTCATCAGTGCAACTGCACTTGCTGGAGCAGGGCTTCCCCAGAGCCAGGGACTTTCGTTCCCTGCCGTGTCCCCTACGTCTAGAATCATATACCAGCTGTTTTATAATTATGGTCTAATTAAAATCATGGTGTTTTAAAATTATGGTGTTTAAAAATCATTTATCTCCCTGTTTTTTTTTTAATTTATTTTTTAATTGAAGGGTAATTGCTTTACAGAATTTTGTTGGTTTCTGTCAAACATCAACATGAATCAGCCACAGGTATACATATGTCCTCTCCTGGACTAACCCATTAGTTAAGTTGACTGAGCGGTTATTGTATTCCTCCGTTAAGTTTTTCCAACTTCCAATAAGAATATCCTGTGCTTCAAATATGAATGTAGATGTTGGGCCCTCCCCTTGATGTATTTGAGTCTAGTGCAATTTTATCTTATTGTTTGCGTTTACATCTTTTATGAAAACAGGCAACAGTGATGGATTCATTACTGATTAATGTTTTTATGTTTTTCCAGTCCTCTGTATAAAGAAGTGTAATTTAAATTTAACCTTATCCTAAATTCTAATTTATTTGTTTTGGTTTATTGTCAGAGAATTTTAAGCATAGGTGATGGAGGCTTTCATTTACCAATAGGCATTGAGGAGTGCCCGACATAGATAACTATTCAAAGCATATTCCCTCTTGGTCTGGCTTGAATTTCCTATATCACAGTTTCATGAAGGGGAGGGAGCAGGTAATGCAGTACATGAAATGAGTATTAGTTGACTGGAATCAGATTAAGCTTTGCTATGCTAAGTCACTTCAGTCGTTTCCGACTCTGTGCGACCCCATAGACAGCAGCCCACCAGCCTCCCCCACCCCTGGGATTCTCCAGGCAAGAACACTGGAGTGGGTTGCCATTAAGCTTTCTGCAGGTACAATTCCCATGGTTTGAATACATTTATCTGATAATCATTCTTTTGCTAGATGAAGGAGAGAAAGGAAAAGAGACAGTTAAAAAAAAAAAAGTAATCAACTGGACTGTGACCAAGGAGCACTCTGACTTTAGGTGCGTTGTTTTTTTTGGGGGGGGGCAAGGTATAATGGCTTGCATGAAGGGGACTTTGCTGGTAGTCCAGTGGTTGAGACTGTGTGCTCCCAATGCAGGGAACACAGGTTTCATTCCTGGTCAGGGAACTAAGATCCCACATGCTACAACTAAAGATCCCATGTACCACAACTGAGACTCGACCCAGCCAAATAAATAAAGATTTTTTAAAAAGGCTTGCGTGAGAGTAAGTAACATAGAATTCATGTTGGTGATTACCTCTGGGAGGAGAGAGGGGAGCTGAGATCAGAATGGGTGCTGGGGGTTTCAATGCTGTGTGATTTATCAAGGTGAGCAGCTGATACTCAGGTATAGATAGTCATTCCATTTTTCATTTCCTAGATTTTTTATTAAAAATAATAAAAGATGGAGAGTGGCTGTGCTTGGAAGGGAGATTTCCCCCAGGCCACTTGTATCTTTGAAAGATTTAGCTTTCTTTAACAGCTTTTCCAGCCCTTGCCATTCTCAGCCTCTTTCAGACACATCCTGTGGCTAAAAAGGCCAGGAGAGAGAAAAAAACGGGAAGGTGTTGTGGACACAGGGAAATGTGTGTGAGAAACATTGACAAGATATTGACAAGCAGAGGACACTTAGACAGTTGACTGCTCGGAAATGAGTGATTGCAGTGTCTCTGTCTGCACAATCCTTTACTCTTCCTCCACTTCACTCAGTTGTTTCTGCATAAGCCTGGGGCAGCTGCATATGCATGCAGTTCGGTCCTGTGTACAGACTCTGAAATGTAGCTACCCCGTTTGACAGGGCCTGATTTCTCCTTATCTTACACAGTGATGGGTGATCCTTATTAATGGGGGAGGCCCTGTTAGAGGGAAGCACTCACCCTCACCCCGGCTGTTAGTGAGTATTCCTGGAACCCACAGGGCTGGATCCCCAAGTATGTAATGATGGTGGCTGAGAAACCAAGAGCCTCGAGAGGCCACTCGAAGCCCACAAAGGAGGTGGACACTTGAGAGACAAAGAGCATCGTGCCCAGCCTGGCAAGGTGGGTGAAGAGGCTCCGCTCACCCCATGAAACTAGTCTGCCAAGGCTGCTGTGACAAAGTGCCACAAGCTCTGGGTGGTTTAAACAGCAGGAGCTTCTGGGTTTGGAAGCTAGGAGTCCAAGACTAAGGTGTTGACAGGGCTGGCTTCTCATGAGAGCTGTGAGGGAGGATTGTCCCAGGCCTCTGTCCTAGCTTCTGTGGTTTGCTGACCCGGTCGCCTAACTTGGCTTGCACACGTGTGGCTCCCATATCTGCCTGCACCCTCACATCCCCCTGTGTGCATGCCTCCTCCTGCATCCAAATCTCTCCCTCCTGTGCGGACACAGTCACAGAATAGGACCCCACAATGACCTCATTTTAACTTGATCATCGGCAAAGATTCTGGTCCCAGGTCGCATTCCCAGGGGCTGGGTATGTGGACTTCAGCATCTTTAGAAGGACACAGTTTACTCCGCAACACCCCCTCCACTTCTCATCCTCACTGCTTACATCTGAAAGGGAGATTCTACCTGTCAGCTTAAGCTTGTACTGGTCTATGAAATGTCTTCTTGTTTTCTCAAGAATTCCTCTGAATGGACTCCGTCGTCCTGTGACAGAGAGACAAAGGACTGTGGGAAAACACAGAGATAAGACAAGATACCTGTTAGGGAGAGAGCAGTTGAGAGGAGCATTTGCAAGAGAACAAAGCCAGGAAGAAATAAGAATTACTCCTTGCTACCGTTTCCTTTTTCCTTCTATCCAGACTCTTCTGCACACCTCATTAGAGCAAAGACTAATCTATCAAAATCCAATCGATTCCACTTTAGATGACGGCCAATGAATATGGTTTCTACTAGTTACCTGTGAAAAAGGCCTTTGTGGATAGCCTGGAAACCTCCCCCACTGTTTATAATGTTGTTTTTCTGAGAATGCAGTCTGACGCCTTAGCCTGACAGATGCACCTATGGAGCACAGCCCGGCGTATTATTGAGGTGAGCTGGGGAAGTAGGGCTGCCCAGGTTGAGCCATCCTGGCAGCTTTCTCCCTCCCATGTCAGGGTGCTTGGGGGATGCAGAAGGGCACTCTGAGCAATGTTGCTCTTCCCTGCTGGAAGATTAGCACCTACTTGGTGTCCCTTTGGTCAACAAGGCTGGACCTTCATGTGCCTCAAAGATTTCCCCTGGGACCTGGGCTCATGCCCAGAGCTAACACCACTGGGGCACCTACAGAGACTTTCAGCTGTATCCCCAACATCCATGGTCCCCCATGGATATGACTGATTTTTGTCAGGGTGGGGTAACATGCTCAGTTAAAAGACTATGCCTAAGAGCTGCTTTCCCTCACCGCTGGATGTAGTTACGGTATTGTGTTCTGGCCAGTGAGATCTAAGCAGAAGTTTCTTGGAGAATAGACAGCTGGTGAGGATTCTTTTTCTTTTCCTCTGTTTTTGTCTTTTTATATGTAATGCCTTTTTGTTGGCCAGAAATCAGGCAGCCACATGGGTCCCTGAGGTAGAACACGAAGGTAGATTACCAGAAGGATGATAGAACTGAAAGGTGGAAGTAGTTTAACCAGATGATTTGGTAGTCACCACATCAACCGTGGATTTCCTGCTTCTGAACCTTTTTCACGTGAGAAAGCAATAAGCTCTTTTGCTTAAACCACATATTGGTGCAGCTGAGGCTATGACCCCTAATCCTAAGCGAGACAGAAATCCTCTCCCAGGAACCCCCATCATTGCTCTTTAGAGTGTATCAGAAAGGCAAGGTTGGTCCAAGGAGAATGAAGACAGAAGAATTCCTTCCTCAGACTTTAAGAAGAACTAGTCTACTGGGCCCCATGACATCTTTTCCTCAAAGCATTTTCTATGTGAACTGGAGAAGACTCGGAAACTATGCCCCCTCTAACTGCTCCCTTATTCATTCACAGCTCTCTTTCCTAATACCATAGACAGTGTCAGTCAGTACCATTTTCTACCAACTAGCTTGTAGTTTCAGCAGCATCACCATCGTGGTAGCAAGACACTATTTTGAGCGCTTCATTGCTTTTTACCATTGTTTCAGAAAGTTGACTAAAAATAGAGCAAGGAACATGCTGATATCAGTGATAAGATATATAGCGCTCATAGATTTAGTGCAGCTGACACCAGAAGGAAAGTATTTCTTTCCCAGAAGGACTAATACTTAGCTTCCATCAGACACCCATTGTTCTTTGGCCAATGGTGTATGTATTTGTGAGTGAAAAGAACAAAATTAAAGAATGTGGACAGATTTAACATGTATTGATGAAGAATCATTAAGAAATTTGGATTAAAAAAATGCCCTGATTTTATATTTGGCTCTGTGGCATGTTTTCAGGAATGTGTGAGGCCGGAAAGAAAACTGCCTTTCTACCTGGATCCACTATCCGCTCAGCACTGTTCTCCGATATGATGCAGGGAATTGGGAGGAAAGGGGGTGAGTGGGCCTGCTTTGGAACTGTACTTGTGGACCTGAAGGAAGGAGAAGCTGAGATTTATAAAACTGCTGGGGCTGGACCGAGGTTATATGTTTTATGTTGAGCAGGGGGCCCACTCCACATAGCTGTGTAGGATAAAAAAAAGTCAACCCAAATGTTTCTTTATCCACCTTGAATTATCTTGTGTCTCTGCATTTCCAAATTCACAGCTACCCTCTAGAGATGAAGATTTTCATGGAGGTCCAGACTTAGGGGAAACATAGTTTCTTAGGACTTACTGTATCTGTGACAAGGGGGCATCGTTTTCTAAGTGTCTCATTTAATGTCACAGTGGTGTGGGATTCTAAAAACTATCTGCTGCTTGAGGAACTTAGAAGGCAGTTAAAGCCATCCATTTATGGCTTATTTTAAGTGTATAAAATGTATTTTCTCATGCAGTATGTTTTTCCTTATTTTATTTTCATGGGGTTTCAAAAACTTAGCAAGGCTTTTAAAGGTTCACTCCTAACCTCAATTCCCATTACAGTATTTCTCCCCAAACTATTGATTTCATCACTGTGGGTTCACCTTTCTTGGTGTTTATCAGGACCCTGATTCTTGAGATAAGAGATGAATTTCAGCATTGTTTTTGGTTAAGTATTATTATTTTTTTATTTCTTTAGCTAGCTAGTGAAGATGGGGAAATGATGAAGTTCATGAAAGGAACCCCACTAACTCTGATACAGTTTTCTCTAACACATTCCCAGTGAAGTGATAGTTATCACTTGTAGATAAACTAGGATTGGGCGTGACATTATGCTGGATGTCATTTATTAACTTCTGATGGTCAATCTGAAGCAATCTAGAAAGTTTGAAAATTATTTGTGTTTTGTATATTCATATTTTCCTTGGCCTCCATCACCAAAACTATTCAGATTATATTGAAGGCAGTGTTGCTGCTGAGAAGGCCTGCATATATGAAGATACTGTTAAAAAGGGGCACATCAGTTTCTCAAATGCACGACTCCAGTGACTTCCCACTGAAATTCCAAGCAGTATGGGGATACTGACACCTGGTGACCCTGTTAGATGGTATTACCGGTATTTAAAGGACATTTTGGAGGGAGCCCATGAATCCATGGTATCTTCAGAAAATTATGGAAGCACTATAAAGTGAGATTAGTATCCAGCATTCTTTTTTCTGTGGTGGTGATGGTATGGATGCTATCTTCAAATAATAACCTATCTGGTGAGAAATAGAATGTACTGACAGCTGTGCATTAACTGTCACTTCTGAATTGCTGTACATAAAATCTTAATCAATGAGGGTTTTTTACAGATGGTCTTGTGTCACACTTCAATATGAATTATCTGAGAGGTTTCTGGAGATGAGTAAGTAAGAAGTCTTCATTAGGAGAAGCTCTGTCACCTTCACTGGGAAAGCTGATGAAACCATCAACTTTATAAGAGATTGGCCTTTTCCCTGGGAATTCTTGGGCTCCAGAGAGGAGTGCAAGTCCAGAAATGAATGCCTGGTTTTAACCTCTAGTTTACTCACTCAGTAATTTCATAAGATGCATTTTCATAGAAGATTTTGTTATCTTCTAGTAGTTGAATAAGTATGATTTCAAAAGTGGAGGTGACCAAGAACTCAAGGCCACCCTGCAGGTTGTGTATTTCAAGAAATAATAGTTTGTTTTCTCATAAAAATAAAAATGAAAATGTGGAGGAAAAAAGATGAAATAAACTTGTATTGAAATTGTGCTTGCACTTTGAATTAAATTCTCTGCATGGCTGGTTTTTATTTATGACCAGAAATGATGAAACCTTGATCTGAAAGTGTCAGTACAAACTGAATAGGCGATGAAGGCTTTCTCTGTTTTGGGGGTGATAATTAGCTATGTGCAGGTCATGGGTTGACAATTAGTTCTGTTCCTCAGAGCATGTCTGCAATCTTTGATATCTACTTAAGCTATGTAAATAATTTGCACAGTTTTTATTACGATTTTTCTGTTAATCTTTGATGGAGTGAAATTTGATGTTTTCTCTATGACAAACCATGAAATTTAGTAATTAAATCCTTTTATTTATTCAAAGTCTGCACTTAGTTAAAATAAATTTCCACAAAGCATTATGTTGGGGTTTTCAAAATGTTACTTTGTGGTTCTTTTGCAACCAGAAAATGTATCTTTCATAAGCATTTCTAATCTGATAGTTTCATTCTTTGATTCTCATCTAAACAAGAATCATTTAAATTGGGAAGCCACAGATTTCTTTGGCCTGAAAAGAGCTTAATATGACCAATCCTTTGCATGTGTCAAATTTATTATCATTTATTACTACATTTTGGAGACGGAAATGGCGCCGCACTGCAGTATAATGGATAATCTCTTGAACAGAAGAGCCTGAAGGGCTACAGTCCATGGGGGTTGCAAAGAGCCAGGCACAACTTAGCAACTGAACAACGATTGCTACATTTAACCATTCATAGATTTTTTCCATAGTTCTTTAATTAGAGTAAGCAAAGTACTTATATTTCTGGTAACTCCTTATGCCTATATAGTACTTACATGCCCCTCTTATGTAGTAAAACTTCTGATGAAATATTTCAGTGATGATGAGATTTATGTATTTTGACTCCTTGAAAGTGAGATCTTGTGATTTGGAATTGTATATACTTGTGTTTGAGCAATATTTCCCCCACCAAACCTACTAACAGTTTTTCCTAATTGTTCTACTGATCTAGCAAATTGTTTTCAGCTTTTTTGGTCCACACTTATTTTCTTTTCTGGCTGCACGTCACCAGCTCTTTTCCACTTACTAAATGGAATAATTTGCCTTTTATAGATTATTCTTATCCTCTGATTATTTAGACTGTTCTCATCTTAGGGGCTGCGAACAGCGTTATGGAATGTATCAACTCCCTGAAGTTATATGTAAACGTGTGTGCCTGTGTGTGTTTTCTAAAGCTTTCATCCAAGCCTCAGAAACCTCCTTAAGATGGCTTATTTTGGAAATTCCCTGGTGGTTCAATGGTTAGGCCTCTGTGCTCTCATGTCAGGGAACTAAGATCCGACATGCTATGCAGCATGGTCAAATGAAAAAAAGAAGAAGGCTTAGTTTATTTTTCTTTTTTCTCAAAGAGACCTTTTTTCTCTACCTAAATTTTAAGCTTCCTGTGGGAAGGCACTTACACTTGTTCCCTCACTTGTTCTGTAAGGAGTACAGACAGCAGAGTGGCAGCTCGTGGAGAATGTTGACTGCTTCCGTGCTTCCCAGACCAGTGTAATTTGTGACCATGCATTTAGAAGAGCTCCTCTAAATTGAATGGTGCATGAATTTCTTTTAAAAGTGAAACATTTTCACACCTGCATATCGACTTCAGTATACTTATTTTAATGATAATTGTGAACGCAGAGAGAAATCAGGTATAAACTTGTATTTAATGGTTTTTACCACTACAACTAAAACATATTAAAACAGATATGACTAAACTGCAGAGCACCATTTAACGTAACAATATCAATACTGTATATTAATGATGTACATGATATATAATGTGTAGGATATAAAGATATAATGATTTGTCAAAACTAGATCATTCTTAGTGAAACCAATATGCTATTGACTACTATGGCACCTGCTTCCTTCATGTGTGTTTTGAGTTGACATCTTTGTCATATGTAGTGTAAAGCTCAGTTCTATGACTTTTCTGATAAAAAACCTTTAGTGATGGTTCTATGTTACTCCATATTATTTGGCCCTCACTTCCCTTGTGTACTTGGGCCTCTGTTATTTTCTCATTAGCTCAGGGCAACTGAAAGAGTAATATTTGGCCAACTTGATCCTTAACACAAATGGAAATATGGCACTGAAACCATATTTAATTAATTTTGAGCAGTCTGAAATTAAAGGATAGTCATTATATAGCATCAATGAAATGTCAATAAAATTTGTAATGTAGCGTGTATTCACATTTCCCTAAGAATCACTTTTAGATTGTGCTCTGAGGAACACTGGCACGCAATATATGCAGGGCCAGAATTGGTGCAAAATGCTTTTAGTACATTAATGAATATAACTTGATTTAGTAGTCTAATTGAATATTTATAATTAAAATTGGAGAGCCCAGGTTTAATTAATCCTTGTCTTCATACACTTTACTGAAATAATTATTTGAACCTAAGCTTTGTGGTTGCTGATGTTGTATTTTGTATTTGGCTTTGGTCATCTCTTATTCAAAATCCAGCCTTGCTTTGAGTTGTCTCATGTACTATAGTTAAACTAACCTGGCAGCTCAGGAGGGGTCCCAATGGTGGAGTAGGGAAAAATATCTGCAAACCAGGAGTTAATGAGTTAAAAGAGGGTGGCCATCTATAGTGAGTGGAAACAAGACATGTTTGACTTGGCAATTTCCTGTTTTCTCTAAAGATTTCCCCCCAAAGTCTGCATTTGAAAGCAATAACTGCTATATTTAAGATCATATGCTTTTTTCAGGACGTCAGTGTATCTTCCAGTATAGTTCCGCCATCTCACAGCTATGTGACTTTGCCTCTGTTAAAATGGGAACGATGGAAATGAGGATTCAGTGAGAGAGTGCATCAGAACTACTCTGTATAGAGTGTGGCTTCTGCAAGGCAGCAATGAATGTTTGCTGACACCTAATAGAAGACTAGTATGAGAAGAAAGTATTCAGACTAGCTAATTTCTGACTCATTCCAGTTTTCAACTTACTCCTTAGATGTCAATACTCTGCAGTGTTTTTGCAGTCAAAGTTGGTGTACCCTTCTTATTATTTCTTTTAGGAGGGGAAGCGCCGTCTTCCAAGGTGCCTATGGAGCCAATTATATTGTAACCTTGTAACTTTTTACTGCCCATTGAATCTGCACTTTTGCCCTTTTCCAACCTAGTTATCCCTCAACTCCTTTAGGTTCTTCAAGCTATCTTTCTGACAGTTCTGTGCTCGCTTTCCAGCTCTGTCCTGGGGGACCTCTGCCCCAGCATGCCTTGCCCCCTCCCTACTTAGCATGACGCTCAACACTGATGCAACCATAGCCGTGTTTGCCGCCCTTGTGCCAACTTTGTGCTCCTTAGTTGCCAGGTGCTTCTCTGTGGACATTTTTTTTTTCTCAGTCCCTAATTCTGAAGCTAAATTGTATCATCTCCATTTAACTGACATGAAAAGCAAGACCCAGAAAGTTTCTTTTACTTGCCCAGGGTCTCATATCTGGTCACTGATAGAAAGAGGATTGAAATATTGATCTTCATCTGTCCTTTGACTGCTCCCTTTATTTCTTGTTTTTCTGTTATTCTCATCTTAAAAGAGGAAAGTGTTCATTTGAGGATCATGCATTTCATATAAACTTTATCATTGGGAAATTATTAATAGTAGCCTGAATTCAAATCTTGTTTTTACTGCTTAGTAGGTCCATAGTCTTGGTTGAGCAGACATGGTCACAGTTCAGTTCAGTTCAGTTCAGTCGCTCAGTCGTGTCCGACTCTTTGCGACCTGTGAATCGCAGCACTCCAAGCCTCCCTGTCCATCACCAACTCCCGGAGTTCACTCAGACTCACGTCCATCGAGTCAGTGATGCCATCCAGCCATCTCATCCTCTGTCGTCCCCTTCTCCTCCTGCCCCCAATCCCTCCCAGCATCAGAGTCTTTTTCCAATGAGTCAACTTTCGCATGAGGTGACCAAAGTACTGGAGTTTCAGCTTTAGCATCATTCCTTCCAAAGAAATCCCAGGGCTGATCTCCTTCAGAATGGACTGGTTGGATCTCCTTGCAGTCCAAGGGACTCTCAAGAGTCTTCTCCAACACCACAGTTCAAAAGCATCAATTCTTCGGCACTCAGCTTTCTTCACAGTCCAACTCTCATATCCATACATGACCACTGGAAAAACCATAGCCTTGACTAGACGGACCTTTGTTGGCAAAGTAATGTCTCTGCTTTTGAATATGCTATCTAGGTTGGTCATAACTGTCCTTCCAAGGAGTCAGCGTCTTTTAATTTCATGGCTGCAGTCACCATCTGCAGTGATTTTGGAGCCCCCAAAAATAAAGTCTGACACTGTTTCTGCTGTTTCCCCATCTATTTCCCGTGAAGTGATGGGACCAGATGCCATGATCTTCATTTTCTGAATGTTGAGTTTTAAGCCAACTTTTTCACTCTCCACTTTCACCTTCATCAAGAGGCTTTTTAGTTCCTCTTCAATTTCTGCCATAAGAGTGGTGTCATCTGCACATCTGAGGTTATTGATATTTCTCCCAGCAATCTTGATTCCAGCTTGTGCTTCTTCCAGCACAGCGTTTCTCATGATGTACTCTGCATCTAAGTTAAATAAGCAGGGTGACAATAAACAGCCTTGATGTACTCCTTATCCTATTTGGAACCAGTCTGTTGTTCCATGTCCAGTTCTAACTGTTGCTTCCTAACCTGCATACAGATTTCTCAAGAGGCAGGTTAGGTGGTCTGGTATTCCCATCTCTTGAAGAATTTTCCACAGTTTATTGTGATCCACACAGTCAAAGGCTTTGGCATAGTCAATAAAGCAGAAATAGATGTTTTTCTGGAACTCTCTTGCTTTTTCCATGATCCAGCAGATGTTGGCAATTTGATCTCTGATTCCTCTGCCTTTTCTAAAACCATCTTGAACATCTAGAAATTCACAGTTCACGTATTGCTGAAGCCTGGCTTGGAGAATTTTGAGCATTACTTTACTAGCGTGTAGGATGAGTGCAATTGTGTGGTAGTTTGAGCATTCTTTGGCATTGGCTTTCTTTTGGATTGGAATGAAAACTGACCTTTTCCAGTCCTGTGGCCACTGCTGAGTGTTCCAAATTTGCTGGCATATTGAGTGCAGCACTTTCACAGCATCATCTTTCAGGATTTGAAAGAGCTCAACTGGAATTC
>NW_011494790.1:5706959-5708203 GCF_000754665.1 Bison bison bison
GATGGTCTTGATCCCTGTCTCCTGTACAATGTCACGAACCTCAGTCCATAGTTCATCAGGCACTCTATCTATCAGATCTAGTCCCTTAAATCTATTTCTCACTTCCACTGTATAATCATAAGGGATTTGATTTAGGTCATACCTGAATGGTCTAGTGGTTTTCCCTACTTTCTTCAATTTAAGTCTGAATTTGGCAATAAGGAGTTCATGATCTGAGCCACAGTCAGCTCCTGGTCTTGTTTTTGTTGACTGTATAGAGCTTCTCCATTTTGGCTGCAAAGAATATAATCAGTCTGATTTCAGTGTTGACCATCTGGTGATGTCCACGTGTAGAGTCTTCTCTTGTGTTGTTGGAAGAGGGTGTTTGCTATGACCAGTGCATTTTCTTGGCGAAACTCTATTAGTGTTTACCCTGCTTCATTCCGTATTCCAAGGCCAAATTTGCCTGTTACTCCAGGTGTTTCTTGCCTTCCTACTTTTGCATTCCAGTCCTCTATAATGAAAAAGATACCTTTTTTGGGTGTTAGTTCTAAAAAGTCTTGTAGGTCTTCCTAGAACCATTCATCTTCAGCTTCTTCAGTGTTACTGGTTGGGGCATAGACTTGGATTACTGTGATATTGAATGGTTTGCCTTGGAAACGAACAGAGATCATTCTGTCGTTTTTGAGATTGCATCCAAGTACTGCATTTCGAACTCTTTTGTTGACCATGATGGCTACTCCATTTCTTCTGAGGGATTCCTGCCTGCAGTAGTAGATATAATGGTCATCTGAGTTAAATCCACCCTTTCCAATCCATTTTAATTCACTGATTCCTAGAATGTTGACGTTCACTCTTGCCATCTCTTGTTTGCCCACTTCCAATTTGCCTTGATTCGTGGACCTGACATTCCAGGTTCCTATGCAATGTTGCTCTTTACAGCGTCGGACCTTGCTTCTATCACCAGTCACATCCACAACTGGGTATTGTTTTTGCTTTGGCTGCATCCCTTCATTCTTTCTGGAGTTATTTCTCCACTATCTCCAGTAGCATATTGGGCACCTACTGACCTGGGGAGTTCCTCTTTCAGTATCCTATCATTTTGCCTTTTCATACTGTTCATGGGGTTCTCAAGGCAAGAATACTGAAGTGGTTTGCCATTCCCTTCTCCAGTGGACCACATTCTGTCAGACCTCTCCACCATGACCCGCCCGTCTTGGATGGCCCCATGGGCATGGCTTAGTTTCACTGAGTTATACAAGGCT
>NW_011494790.1:5708424-5745963 GCF_000754665.1 Bison bison bison
CGGCTGTGACCCGTGCATTTAGCGCAGGCGGCTACCCCAAGTCCGAGGTCTGGGGCAGAAGACATGGTCACAGTGGCATCCAAATCATGAGTTACTATAAAGATTAAATTATATAATATTTAGTGATTTTTTTTGTGTGTTGCATAAATGAAATTTGTTTTTATATTATTAAATTGTCCTGTCCTTCAATTAAATGCATCTTATGAGCTTACATTTTTGTGAAACGTTTTACTGTGTTTGTCCTCTAGAAGTTTTTTTTTCCTTTTTGAGAGATGTTTTATTTTTTTCCTTCCAGTTTCATTAAGATTTAATTGACATACAGCACTATAAAAATTTAAGGTGTACAGCATGGTGATTTGCATTATATACGTCAGGAAATGGTTACCAAGATAAGTTTAGTGAACAATAATTATTGTATAACTGAAAGTTTGTGCCTTTTGGCTACTTTCATCCTAGTCCCTCTCTCCCCACCCTCTCACTGCTGGTAACATATATCTAATCTTTATTTTGATGAGTTGTTTGCTTGTTTTTGAAGTATAATTGACCTATGTCAATTATATGTCAGCAGTATGTCAGTTCCTGGTGTACCACATAGTGATTCAGTATTTCTGTACGTTTCGATACATTTCAAAATGATCACCACAATAGGTTTAATTGCCACCTGTCACCATATAAATGTACGACATTATTATCAACTATATTCCGCACACTGTACATTTTATACCTATGACTCATTTATTCTGTAACTAGAAGTTTGCACCTTTTAATCTTCCTCACTTACTTCTCCTTACTCCCTGCCTCCCACCGCAGCACCCACTTGTTTTTTCCCCCATACCTACAACTCTGTGTCTTATTTTGTTATGTCTGTGCATTTAGTTTTTAGATTCCACATATAAGCTAACTCATAAAGTATTTTGCTTTTTCTGATTTGTTTTACTTAATGTAATACTCTATAGGTCTGTCCATGTTGTCATCAATGGCAAGATTTCATTCTTTGTTTTACTGCTAAATAGTATTCCATTGTGTATATATACCTCATTTCTTTACCCATCCCTCTGCCAATGGAAGCTTAGGTTACTTTCAGATCTTAGTTACTGTAAATAATGCTGCGAGGAACATACAGGGGTGTACTTTTTTTCCACATTAGTGTGTGTGTGTGTTTCCTTTGGAACAACTCAAGAGTGGATTTGCTGGACCATATGATAGTTTTGTTTTTAATTTTTTGAGAAATCTCCGTATTGTTTTGCAAAGCAGCTGTATCAGTTTACATTCCCAGCAAACATGTGTGAGGGTTCCCATTTCTCCACAGCCTCGCCAACACATTATGTGTTGTTTTTTTGATAATACGCACTCTGACAGGTGTGAGGTAATACCTCATTGTAGTTCGGTCTGCATTCCCTTGATTACTAGTGATGTTAAGCATATTCTCATGTGCCTGTTAACCATCTGTATGTCTTATTTGGAAAATGTTGATTCAAGTCTTCTGCCCAATTTTTAATTTGATTGGGTTATTTTCATGTTGAGTTTTATGAATTCTTTACATATTTTTGTATAGTAACCCCTTATTCAATATATTGCTTGCACATGTCATAGTATGCAACCTTTTGTTTTGTTGATGGTTTTCTTTGCTCTGCAAAAGCTTTTTAGTGTGAGCAGTCCCATTTGTTTATTTTTGCTTTTGATTCCTTTACCTAAGGAGATATGTTAAAAAAAATTGCTAAGACCTGTGACAGAAAGCATACTGCCTATGTTTTCTTTTAGAAGTTTTATGGTTTCAAGTCTTGCATTTAAGTATTTAATGCATTTTGAGTTTACTTTTGTATGCAGTGTGGAAAGGTAGTCTATTTTGATTCTTTTACATATAGCTATCCAGTTATCCCAGTATCATTTATTAAAGAGGCTGTCTTTTTTCCATTGTATTTTCTTGCCTCCTTTGTTGTAGATTAATTGACCATATAAGTGTGCTCTGGTCTCTCTCATCTCTCTATTCTGTTGATCTATGTGTGTGTGTGTGTGTGTGTGTGGGGGTGTGCGCACGCGCGCATGCCAGTACCATACTCTT
Organism: Bison bison bison; assembly: GCF_000754665.1. Taxonomy (NCBI): domain Eukaryota; kingdom Metazoa; phylum Chordata; class Mammalia; order Artiodactyla; family Bovidae; genus Bison; species Bison bison. The sequence continues at coordinate 5,710,487 of NW_011494790.1, forward strand.
TTGATTATTGTAGCTTTGTAGTATAGTTTGAAACTAGGGCTCATGATACCTCTAGCTTTGTTCTTTCTCCAGATTGTTTTGGCTATTAAAGGCCTTCCATGTTTCCATAAAAAATTAGAATTATTTGTCCTACTTCTGTGAAAAATGTCATTGGCTTTTTTTTTTTTTGGTAGTTATTTTATTGATTGTCTTAAGGGGGATGATCATTTTAACAACATTAGTTCTTCCAGTCTGTGAGCACAGTGTATCTTTCCAGTTGTTGCTGTTTTCATTGTCTTTTATAAGTGCCTTAAAGTGAAATATGAAGTGAAATAATATTTGTAAAAACACCTAGAAGAGTTTCTGGTATGTATGAAACATGGTGTAAATGTGTTAAACAAATACAATAAAATGACTTCATAATATAAGCAAATGAAAAAGTTTTTTTATTTTCATAGAAATGTCTTTTTCTTTTGTAATCTTCATTTCTGAGCTCTTAAGCTACCTGTCTGCTTTTAGAAAGTCATAAAACTGAAGAGTTTGGGTCTTTGGTCTTATGCTTGTGATCTTTAGCAATATCTTCTTTGCTACTCAGAGATGCTTTCTTCCATTTTTTATTTTATCCTTTTGCTTGAAATCTGTCTCTCCTTCTGAGTACAGTGCCTGGCATAAAGTGAAAAGCTTAAAAGATGTCTTTCTTTAATAAAATCTCCCCCTTGCTCTCTTTCCCTCTAATCATTCTACCAGTGACAAATTGCAATGAACTTTCCCTCTTTGGAAGTAGAAAGATGAGGAGAGCCCAGACTTTTCTATGATAACCACACATAGGAGAGTACTCATATTATTTTAAAATACTTATGGTAATTTGTTATTCCATAAATACTCGAGCATCTACTGTACGTCAGGACTGTGTGTGTGGGTGAGAAGGCATTGAGACGTGCTGTGAATAGGACGCACTTAGCACCTGCCAAGTTTTATCAGTACTCAAATTAGCATATTTCCCACTAGAAGGGATTAGGGGGGCTTCCGTGCACTTTCATGCGTACTCCTTCATTTATTGTATTCCTAGTCTGTCTTCATTTTTGAATCTCCAATACTTTTTATTGTACTCCTAGTCTGTCTTCATTTTTGAATCTCCAATACTGTCATGTCTCATACCAACAGTCACAAAATGTTTCTTCTCTATATGGATTTGTAATCTGTTATGTACATAGTAGGATGACATTTTTCTCCCATTTTGCTAACCAGTTGTTCCCTTCTCCCATTAGTAAATAATTCTCTCCCTGCTGATTTGTTATACTTCATCATATTTAATATATGCCCTGTAATTTCTCGCTTGTTTCTGTGCTCTGTGTTTTCTTTAACTAGTACCACACTGGTTTTAAAAACTGTAGACATGTATTTTCGTGTTTATTTTTCTTCAGATTTTTATGTAATAGGCTCATCTCTTCTTTTTTTTTTAATCTATTCATTTTTCATTCATTCATCGTTTTTTTCTAGGTAAATGTTAGAATTCTGTTTGTGGTTCAGTCACCATGTCAGTTTTCCCCAAGTGGAATATTAAAAATATTTCATTTAGAAGGAATTGTCATCTTATGGTATCTTTTTTTTCATTCTACTAACATTTATTATTTTCAACTTAATAATAATGATAGTTTCTCTTTGTAAAGTGTTTTTCTTCTTTTTCTTGCAGATCATAGTTTTCTTGATAAGATACCTTGAAGCATTTTTTTTAAACTATTTTTATGTTTAGATAGAATTTTTGAAATCACATTTTCCCTCTGTTATTGGTAGCAAAGTGTTGTATTTTGTATATTTATATGGGATCTGTCCTAGTTACTTAACTCTTTTATTAACTCTGATAGTTTTTCAATTGATTCTGTTTGGCTTTCTTGAAATAACATTATATCATGTACAAATAACAATTTTTATTCTTCAGTATCTTTACCTATTTTTTAACTGTCGTATCACAATGAACCCTATTCTCAAATAAGCATTACATAGCAATCATGGTAGCTGGCTTGCTCCTGGAATGCTTCTAGTGCCTTGTAAAGTGAAAGACTTAGTGTGAAATACACTCTCTAGTGTAAGAAATACTACAATTAAAAGGGATATAAAACTGAATGTTTTTCTTAAGTTGCATAGAAATTTTCTGTGTGTTCTGTTCATATTTACTTAAGAGTTGCTTGCCATCCAGAAAGAAAAAGAACTTCAAGAAATGAGTAAGTTGCCTGAATTTAGCAGACTGATCCCTTTTAATCAGAAGAATTGTTTCTTTTTGGTTCTATAGTGAGGATGCTCATTTCTGTGTTCTAGTCATGAGTTTAGAGAGGAGTTGGGTCAAAATCCACCAAACCATCAGTTAAATACCCTAGAGGGCCTGCACTGTAGAAACAGAGGCAAGTCAGAAGTAGGCTAAGTCATACCAAAAGTGCAACAACTTGGGATTAGCTCAGGCTGTGATTTATCCTTTCTCTAGAAGAGGAAGAATAACCCTTTTAGGTAGAAGATAACGTTATTTAGAGTTTGTGTTCTTAAGGTGGGTAATCTCTCTCCCGAGGGGTTAAACCTTGGTTTTTAAGTGGTGAAAAAGTATTGACTATTGCAGTTTGTGGCTTTTAAAGGTTACAACATATAAAAAAGATATACAGTTTATCTGTGTCATTATAATACCCTGGTTGGGTGAGGGAAACACTGACTTAGATTCTTCATTTTTTTTTACACAAAACCTAATAATCAAAAGTTATAGGTATACTAAGAGACAAAAGCATATGACTAAGATAGAAGAGAAAATAAAGAGAACATAATTTTGGAATTTTGCCCCAGAGATTGAGGTTAGAATGTAGGGATTTAAAAATAACATGACTAATATTTTAAAAAAAAAGAGAGAGAGAGAAAGAAAAGAAAAATTGGAAAGTTTCACTAGGGAATTGAAATTTGTGATAATAAAGGCAATTAGAAAATGTTATGACTGAAAAATACAGTAACCAAAATTAGGAACTCTGTGAATAGGTTTGAAAGCAGATTAGACACAATAGAAGGCAGTATTCATGAACTAGAAAACAGGTTGATAGAATATATCCACACTGAACTAGAGAGAAGAAATAATATGTCTATGTATTTCTACTAGCTAGTGGTTTGATGAGAATCATCTTTTTCTATATCCCAATCAGGAATAGGTATCTTAACACTGCTTATATTTTACCACTTTGTGTGTAAAGTGGTATTTTATTGTTACTTTAATTTGCATTTAATTTAGTAACAAAACATTTTATGCTTAATTTTATTTTCCTGTTTACGTGTTATTTTCTGAGAAACATCTATTCATATATTTGCCGTTATGTCTCTGAGAGTGTATACCAGTCTTATCAATCTGTGTATTTTCTTGTATATGAGATCTAACTTTTAAGTGTCTCCATTACAAGCATATTTTATATATATATATATAAAATATTTGTGATTAATATGGTATTTTAATTTGCAGCAAAACTTCTGGATTTGAATACTGACAATTATATTAAAAGAGTATATAACATGATAAAAATTAGCTTTTTCAGGGAAGTCAGAGAAAGACAAATATATGATATCACATATATGTAGAATCTAAAAAAATTGAATGCTTTAGAGGCAAGTGAACTTACAAATGAACTTATTTACAAAAAAGAAATAACTTCACAGACATAGAAAACATTCTTATGGTTACCAAAGGGGATAGAAGAGGGGTTGGGGATTAATTAGGAGCTTGGAGTTAACATATACATACTATGATATATAAAACAGGTAAACAACAAGGATCTACTGTATAGCACAGGGAACTATACTCAGTATCTTGTAATAAGTTATAACCGAAAAGAATCTGAAAGAGAATACTATATATGTATATATCTGAATCACTTTGCTGTACACTGGAAACTAATACAATATTGTAAATCAACTGTACTTTTAATAAAAAATAGCTTTCACAACATGATTCTATGCTATATTCTTAAGTATAGAGTCATTATTTTCTATATTCCAGACTGTCATATATACAAGTTTGTGTGTGCATGTACTTTATAACTGCCCTTATAATTTAGCTTGTATGATGAAAGCGGTTGGAGATAACTTTATATTCTAAGTTAAGTTTCTTAATGATTTTCTTTTTGGCCTTGGATTAATAATATCAGTTTACTCTTTGTTTAGAAATTAATGCAATTTGTCTAATTTGCACATTACACATTTATTTAGGTGTAATTAAATAGCTAGTAACTTTCATGCAATTTGAGATGACACTGTTATTGATTCCAGTATGAAAGTGTGTCTGTGTGAGAGTGGGGGGAGCACAAGTGTGTTGTTTTCTCATATAGATCTAAAACTGTTGGATTATGGGAAAATTTTCCATTGATTTCTCCTGTCTTGGTAAAGTAGCTGCAATAGACGTCACATCTCTATTGTTTCATTAAGGGTCATCGTGTCATGGAAGATGGCTCATCTGGGGATTGCGTGCTTATTTTGGCTGTGCAAACTGGCCATCCTAGTTCTACCACTTACTACTCCACTTAACTTTAAGTAAGTTAAGTAACCTTTCCAGGTCTTAATTTCATTACCAATGAAATAAGGTTGATGGAAGTATCACCTCATGGAATTAAATGTGATAATGCATGTCAAGAGGCTTCCCTGGTGGCTCAGAATTTAAATAATCTGTTTGCAATGCAGGAGACTCGGGTTTGATTGCTGGGTTGGGAAGATTCCCCTGGAGAAGAAAATGGCACCCCACTCCAGTGATACCTGGAGAATTCAGTGGACAGAGGAGCCTAGCAGGCTACAGTCCATGGGCTTGCAAAGAGTCGGACACGACTAAGCGACTAACACACACCATGCATGTCAAGAACTCACCCAGAGCAAGCACTTTTGAATGGAAACTGTAGTTAGCATTTCTGGTAAAACCTGCCTGTTCACTTTTTGGCTGAGATATAAAAATCACTCTCTGAGATTAAAGAATACTTAAAGATTCTTCCTTCTGTTCTAAAGTTGTTACTACTTCTAAAAAATGAGCAGTGACTGCAGGGAAGTTTCACATGTCCAAATAGTTCTTGATGTCATTATCTCATGGAAGCTGTAAAACAACAGCTAAAATATATTTCTATAAAATTAAGAAATTTAATATAAATTTTATATAAAATTAAGGGGACAACAGAAGATGATATGGTTGGATGGCATCACTGACTCAACAGACATGAGTTTGAGTAAACTCCGGGAGTTGGTGATGGACAGGGAGGCCTGGCGTGCTGCGGTCCATGGGGTCTCAAAGAGTCAGACACAAATGAGCAACTGAATTGAACTGAAAATTAAGATAGTAACAAATTCCGAGAAGCATATTGGCTTAATAGGACCGCATGGTGAATTCACTTTGTCAAGTTCTGTCTTTAAGCAAAATTACTACTAATAGTACTTAAAACTTTTTAATACTTGTTTGAATATTTCCATTCTTTCTTCCTGAACAATTAAAATACGGAGAACAACGTGCTTACTGAAGATCAGTGCTGTCTTTTCCCTGTGGTTGCATTCCGAAACATTTTGAGGCTATGCTTAATTCTTACGTTTTTCTTCTTTTTCTCTTTTTAATATTTATTTGTTTATTTGGCCACACCAGTGAGGCACTCAGGATCTTTAGTTGAAGGCATGCACATTCTCATGTGGGATCTAATTCCCTGGCCAGGGATTGAACCTGAGCCCCCTGCATGGGGAGCACCGAGTCTTCACCACTGGACCATGAGGAAAATTCCTATTTTTCTTTTTAAAGAATTAAAGTTAGAGCATGATGAATGGTAGGAAGGTAAAAATGATTCTGAAGTAGCAAAGGTATGCTTTGCATTCACCAGTCTTGTCTGATAAGTCAGTTTCAGTTTTCAAGGAACCTGAGGGTTTTGGTGATGTTAACTTTACATATCTTGCATAGATGTTGAGGTTTTTAAGGTACAGATAGCCCTCTTCCTAGTTTCTGCGCTGTGGTTGTACATGATTCCTATTTTCAAAACAATGTGAGGTATTTTCTGATTTTTATGTTTAAAAAAAGGTCACAATTCATATTTTATTCTGGATAGCTTTGGTATAATTAATTGTTTTTTATATTGCTGTGTATGTTATGTTGCATCTATTTCTAAAATAATGGATTAGTTTGCCCATTAAGAGAGAAACTGTTTCTGAATGACCTATATGATCAGCATAACTTTATTTTGTATAGTTGTTTTCAAGGTTGCAATCACCCGCCCATTGGTTGCTCTGAGAGTTTTTACAATAAAAATGTTCAAAGCCAACTTTGGATTATATCCTTTTGCTAGTTAAGATCTGTATCATGATAAGAAAGTTAAAATGTGTTAAGTTGGTGGTAATTTGGCTTTAATTTGAAACTTTATTTTAGAGTAATAGAAGACACTAGAACGTCTTTCTAAATCAAGAGACATTTGTAAAGCAGCTACCAGAGTGTCTGGCCTGCTGCTGCTGCTGCATCGCTTCAGTCGTGTCTGACTCTGTGCGACCCCATAGACAGCAGCCTCCCGTCCCTGGGATTCTCCAGGCAAGAACACTGGAGTGGGTTGCCATTTCCTTCTCCAATGCATGAAAGTGAAAAGTGAAAGTGAAGTCGCTCAGTCGTGTCCAACTCTTAGCGACCCCATGGACTGCAGCCTACCAGGCTCCTCCGTCCATGGGATTTTCCAGGCAAAAGTACTGGAGTGGGGTGCCATTGCCTTCTCCGGTGTCTGGCCTAGTAGATCTCACATCTCTCCCCTCTCTCTTCCTTTTTCATTGTGTGTATTGTGTGTGCTGTGTTACTTCTGATGCCTCTTTTCCCAGTAGTTATGGGAAAAAACATGAATTTATAGATCCGCTCTGTGCCAGTTTTCTATTGTTGTGTAATAAATTACCATAAACTTAGTGTCTTAAGACAACGCTTATTTATTATCTCCTAGTTCTGGACATCAGAAGTGTAGAAAGCGCTCAGCTCTGTTCTCCTCCCAGCTCATGTCGTCAGCAGAATTCAGCTCCTTACAGTTGTCCAGCTCACCCTGTTTTCCATCTTCCTTGGGCTGGGCCAGTGAAGCTTTACTTTACTCTGCTGCTTTACTTTCTTTTGAAGGATTTACCTGGTTAGGTCAGGCCCACACAGGATCATTTCCTGTTGATGAACTCAGAGCCAGCTGTGGGTAATTAGATCATGGGGATGATATTCCATCATCCTGACAGGTCTGGCCACAGTGAGCAGGGGAGGAGTAGTATACATGAGTGTAAGTTACTGGCTTCTCAGAATTCTGCTGCCATAGCCTTGGTTTTTTAAACTTTTCTCTGAAGAAAGAAATACACGAACATGACTACTTCCTGGTAGTGAGGCAGTGTTATGACTTCCATTTTACAAACACGTGAAACTTAGACTCACAAGAAACTCCCTGACTTAAAGGACCAAACAAAAACCCTTAGAGTCAGAATCTCCATTTTAAGTTGCTTTTTCATCAACAGCTACAAGTTTTCAAGTGAGCTCTTCTTTAACAGTTCACATTGAGATCACTCATTTGAGACCTCTGGACAACTTCCCCAGGGAAGCTATGCCAGAAATGGTGGGTGAGTTCTTAGGCTGCTCCACACAATCTGACCCAACACATACTCTCAGGCAAATTGTTTTAGTAGTCCAGAACCCCTCAGGTCCTAATCCTTGAGCCCCACGGAGGCCACCAAGTCCCGTGGGGCCCCAAGATCCTGGCACAGTGCAGCTGGTGTCCCTGCCTTGTGTGACGAGGGTCCCGAAGGCTGGGCCACCAAGGTCGGACAGGAGAAGATGCTGTCCCTCATCTCTCTCTGTGTCTACTGGCAGGTAGGTGGGAACAGCAGTAACAGCTGCTTCTTGTCGTCATAGGAAGAGCCTCCAGTGTTGAGTACTGGGGCCATATTTAGCTTATCAATTTGGTTATTATGTTATAGCTTCCCAGGTGGCTCAGAGGTAAAGAATCTGCCTGCCAATGCAGGAGACAAAAGAAATGCGAGTTTGATCCTTGGGTGGGGACGATCCCCTGGTATAGGAAATGGCAACTCACTCCAGTATTTTTGCCTGGAAAATTCCATGGACAGAGAAGCCTGGCAGGCTACAGTCTGTGGGTCTGCAAAGAGTCGGACACAATGACACACACACAATTATGTTATACTCTCTCTATAGAATCTTGTTAGTTGAATTATCTTTTGTATAGCATCAGTTACTGAGTGATGTCAGGTTTTTAAATGGGGCAATTAAACTTGTGCAATAGCTTAAGTGTGAAACTGCTTGACAGTCATTTCTACTCTTTGTTTTTCTTTAGCCATCTTGTTTTGGATCTGTATAGAAAGATGGCTTAGGATACTGATGCTAAACTGATATTTGCATGTTAGAATCATTTCAAAATAAGGCACCCTCTCTTTCTTCTTCCCATCTTGAGTTCTATCACGTTCTTCCTGTCTTTAAAACATGTTTGAGGAAAGAGAGAGAAACATGAATGATTCCCAGGGAATCCCCACAGGAAGGAGGAACCATTCTCAGGCTGAAATTATTGAAAAGAACTGAAGTGATGCCCATGACCAGAATACAGGAGGAACTGTGTAAGTGAAGGTCAGCTCAAAGGTGACTCAAAAAAGAAGTGAGAGGAAGGAATATCTGGTTTTATTTTTCTATAACTCTTTTTGTTGCCTTGCCTTTAGTTTTATGGCTCAATGTCATGTTTTGTGATTTAGAGGAAATTATTGGACTTTATGGATCTTCAGAACAAAGTGTTGATATTTGCCTACATTTAAACTGTTTTTTTTTTTTAATCCTAAATTTTGCTTTCTTTTCATTCACTGCCTCAGGTAAAATAAATAAATAAATGAATTCTATTCCCTTTTGATCTTCATTTCAGGTTATTCAAAATGTATGGCTGACAGCCTTCAAAGGAATAATGCAGGCATTGGATGTTTTATTCAGTGTATTGCCGCTCTGCCCTTTGGTGCAGCTATTCAAATTGCTACGGAAGTGCCTGAAAGGTTGTCATGGGTTTTGCCAGTGGTAAATGACAAGTCGTAATGTATATGGCAAACGTTCTAGGTGTATCAGAAATTATGGTTGCGGCATCCCTTTCATGGAAGTGTGTTTGTTTCCCATGTAATATGCAAAGTTCAGTCTACATTCTTTAGTTAGAGTCAGGTCTCGTCTCACATGTAATGTGTGGAGTAAAAATAATTTAGAATGCAATTACAAGTAGGAAACACATAAAAGCACACAGTAACTTTTTAAGCAGATTGTTTCTTTAATAATTCCATGCTGTTGGGACAAATGACATTCCCTTTTTATGCCCTCTCCCTTTAAGATGTCCACTTGCTTTTGTATTGGCTGTAGCGAAACCTTCCGCAGATCATTACCTTAGTGCCCCCTAATGAAATGTAAATAAAATGAATGATTGCAGCTTGATTATGGGGCCAGTATTTATGAGGCTCCTGGTATGGTAACTTGCTGTGTAAATTTAAGTATGTGAGTAAATTCTCTCAGGGACAGTCAACGTGAGAGTATTTTTCTTTCCTATTTTTTATGATGTACTAATTCTTTTCACCTCTGATTTCTTTATTGTTGTTTCTGCCTTAGAAGAAGTAGGACCCTGGAAAAACGGATTTTTTTTTTTTTTTCTGGATGACTTTTATTATGGTCCCTGTAGGGTTTGAACCAGACCTGAGTTTCAGCCCTATCCTGATCTGTCAAAGGAATGTTAAAATAAGGGAACACAGCTTTCCTTTTTAATTCCTGTACCATATTCCACTTCCACATGAGGGGAAAAAAATGCATGAGCAATTCTTTTTTCTGCCTTTTAACATATAAAATTTCAGTCTATACGTTCATGGGAATCACAAGGGAGTGGGTTAACACTATTCTCTTGAATACTTGAAATACTTAGGGATTTCAAATATTTGAAGTTTTCTACTTTGCCGTCTAGGTTACTGGAAGCGAACCTCCATCTCTCTTTACTCTCAGTATCATTTTCCCTGCAGTCTTTTCTTTCTAGAAGAATGGGACAGTCTTTTCCCTCCTGTAATGCTTGTCCATTCTGCAAAGCATTTTCTCTGGCAGGAAACAGAATAACCCATAAAGATTGTACCAACCGGGCTCATAGCCCACAGGAAAGGAAAATCAAATTTTAATTTGGATTTGAGATGATGGGTACATTTTTTTAAAAGTATGTATTTCTTTATTTGGCTGTGCCAGGTCTTATTTGTCACAGGCAAAATCTTTAGTTGTGGCATGTAGGGTCTAGAGCCCTGACCAGGGATCAAACCCAGGCCCCCTGCATGGGAGTACAGAGTCTTAGCCACAGAACCACCAGGGAAGTCTCTCACGGGTACATTTTGTGTCTTAGTATTGGTTCTCGAGAATTCAGCTCTTTTAGAGGCAACAGCCTGTGATGTGAGGAGGCAGCTCGGACTGAAATTGGCAAAGATGCATTAACATTCATTTCATTACGTTGTGCTCGACGTGTGCTCAGCTGTGTCCCACTCTTTGCACCTCATGGACTGTAGCCCGCTACACTCCTCTGCCCATGCAATTTTCCAGTCAAGAACACTGGAGAGGGGTGCCTTTTCCTCTCCCAGGGGATCTTCCTGACCCACACCTTTTGCATCGCCTGCATTGGCAGGCAGATTCTTTACAACTAGGCCCACCTGGTAAGTCCATGTTGTGCTATTTGGGCACTTAAAAAAATTTTCTCCCATGCAAGTATGTAGGAAAATAGAGCATCTACATGACAGACTTCTCATATGAAGTGACTGTCCCTCTCATCCACAAGGCAGGTGTCATCCGTTCTGAGCACCACATTTGTAAAGAAGGCGGGGTGGGGGGGGGCGGGTGAAGAAGTCTATTGGCTTATAGGACTTAAACCTGCTCAGAGACTGAGTTCCCAAGTTGGCTGAGCAGATAGAAAAGGAAAGGTAAAGATGAAAACCCATGTCAATTTCTGATTTGGATTATTTGTCTCAGAACCAAAGACTGAGTTCTGTTAGAATGTGAGCATGATAAGAGGTATGTAATCTGATTCCAAGTTTGGGGTTATCTAGAAAGGGGTAAGGCATTAGTGATAGTCACATAAAAATTCTGTCATATAATCAGAGATTCCTCTTGAGCAGTTCTCTGCTGTTTGGCATGACAGAATTATTAAAAATTTGTGGCTTTATACTTTTCCTTACCCACTCCAGTATTCTTGGGCTTCCCCGATGGCTCAGCTGGTAAAGAATCCACCTGCAATGTGGGAGACCTGGGCTCAATTCCTGGGCTGGGAAGATCTCCTGGAGAAGGGAAAGGTTACTCACTCCAGTATTCTGGCCTGGAGAATTCCATGGACTGTATAGTCCATGAGGTTACAAAGAGTTGGACACGACTGAGCAACTTTCCTTTCACTTTCTCACCTTCTGATACCCAGGTCCTTTTTGTTCCCTCTGTCCGTTGCTGCTGCTTGTCTGGGCTAGCCACCCCAGGCTCCAGTTTAGATTCCAGGTTACATGACTATTATTGCTGTTTGTAGTTGATGCCATCTGTATCACTGGCTTGGATGAACTTGAATGGGTAGTTCGAGTTGGCATGCTGGATTTCTCAAGATAGCCCCAGATGATCCTGATAATTCTAGTCAAGAATGATAGCTAAGCCTTCTAGAAATCATCTCCCAGTTGAATTTGATGTCTTAATGCCTGTGACTATACTTTCAGTTATCTTTGTTAACTATTCATTGCTTTGTCAAATATTTATTGAGTGCCTTCTAAGTGTGAACACTGTGCTAAATAAGTACTTAGTATGAGGATCTAATTTAGATCAAAAGGGCAGGGGAGACCTTTTTGAGCAAGTAGTGTTTAAGTTGAGGTAAATATTTTAACTTAGCACATTAGCCGAGAGGTGTTTTTTTCTACGATAAATTTGAGTTGTTTTTGGGTCCTTAAAGCCGTTGAAAACATAGATCCTTCATATATATCTAATCTTACAGTACTAACCAAGTAATACACATAAGACGTCACCAAAAAAAATAGATAAATAAAATAATTCAAAATGTATAAAATGTTTATAAATAATAATCATATGAAGGGAAAGAATACTGGGGACAAACAATAAATACTGCAATGAAATAGTTGAATGTGGAAATAATGAGGGTTGGGGCTGGAGATAATTACTTATTTTGGAAATAGGAAAGGTCTGAGTTCATACAACAAATTTCAGTAACTATGATGTGTCAGAATGTGTACTAGGAGACAAGTACTTTGTCAAACTCCACAAGTCAATCATTTAGTTCAGAAACAATGTCCTAAAGTAATCCTAAAAACCAAAAAACGTTCAGTACACTGGTCTAAGAGGCACTTGCTTTTGGAGAGGGAGCAGATGTTTTAACACAATGTTGTTAATATTAGGTCAAGAAAATAAAAAGTTAACTAGGATTTGAATGGATCTCTGTTAAATGTTATATGCTATAAATGTAGACTCTGTCTTCCCACCGCACTCTGCAATACTTAAGGAACATTCATCAAATCGATCCTTCATTAGGCTACAGAAAGCGATCTCAATAAATTATGCAAAGCGGACTGTTAAAGGTCCTTCTCTTCCTAGCTGAGTGACCTTGGATAAGTTAATTATTACTTCTTGGCCTCCTTTCTTCATTCATAAAATGGGGGTAAAAATGCCTATGAGTTTAAGTTTATGAAATTGACACGAGCACTACATGTTAGATAACTTTATAGAATATTAGAAATTCACAACATTTTTCAAAGGTTTTGAGAATAATGTTCTCCAAAATAAAATTTGGAGGAGAAGAAAAGAGCGGCTTTATTACTCTGCCAAACAAAGCGAGAATACAGTAGGCTAGCACCTCAAGAACTGCGGGAAATTCTTAAAGAGTTGGAAATACCAGACCACTTTACCTGCCTCCTGAGAAACCTGTATACAGGTCAAGAAGCAACAGCTAGAACAACAGCCTGTTTCAAAATTGGAGAAGGAGAATGTCAAGGCTGTATATTGTCACCTTGCTATTTAATGTATATACAGAGTACATCATGTGAAATGCCAGACTGGATGAAGCACAAGCTAGAATTAAGATCGCAGGGAGAAGTATCAATAACCTCAGATATGCAGATGATACCACTCTAATGGCAGAAAGCTAAGAGGAACTAAAGAGCCTCTGCTGCTAAGTTGCTTCAGTTGTGTCTGACTGTGTGACCCCATAGATCCACCAGGCTCCCCCGTCCCTGGGATTCTCCAGGCAAGAACACTGGAGTGGGTTGCCATTTCCTCCTCCAGTGCATGAAAGTGAAACGTGAAAGTGAAGTCGATTAGTCATGTGACCTCATGGGCTGCATCCTACCAGGCTCCTCCATCCATGGGAGTTTCCAGGCAAGAGTACTGGAGTGGGTTGCCATTTCCTTCTCCTAGATGAGAGTTAAAGAGGAGAGTGAAAAAGCTAGCTTAAAACTTAGCATTCAAAAAAGTAAGATCATGGCATTTGGTCCTATCACTTCATGGCAAATAAAAGGGGAAAAGGTGGAAACAGTGACATATTTCCTCTTCTTGGGCTCTAAAATCACTGCAGATGGTGACTGCAGCCACAAAATTAGAAGACGCTTGCATCTTGGAAAGAAAAAATATGACAAACCTCGACAGCATGTTAAAAAGAAAAGACATTACTTTGCCGATAAAGGTTCATATAGTCAAAGATACGGTTTTTCCAGTAGTCATGTATGGATGTTGGACCATAAAGAAGGCTCAGCACTGAAAGAATTGATGCTTTTGAATTATGATGCTGGAGAAGACTCTTGAGAGTCCTTTGGACAGCAAGATGATCAAACCATTCAATCTTAAAGGAAATCAACCCTGAATATTCTTTGGAAGGACTGATGCTGAAGCTGAAGCTCCAATATTTTGGCTACCTGAGGTAAAGAGCTGATGGAAAAGACCCTGATTCTGGGAAAGATTGAGGGCAGGAGGAGAAGCTGATGACAGAGAATGAGATGGCTGGATAGCATCACCAATTCAATGGACATGAGTTTGAGCAAACTCAGGGAGATAGTGAAGGACAGGGAAGCCTGGTGTGCTGCAGTCCATGAGATTGCAAAGAGTTGGATGTGACTTAGCGACTGAACAACAACAACAAATAAAATTTGACTAGAAGAAAAACATAAAAAGTAAATTAGAAATTCTTTAGAGGATAATAGTAATGATCAACCAAAATATTGCAAATTTAAAAATTCAAGTTCTGCTCAAGAGAAAATCAATAGTTTGAAATGTTTCTCTGCATATTTCTATAGAATGTATTTTGTGTTTTTGGGTAATTCATCTTCATGTATATACCTCAGCAATATATTCTTGCAAAACACATTAATCTTTGATTTTATAAGATGCTTATTTCAACAATTCCTAGTTTTCTAAAACAGGTGTCATATTTGCATTGAAAGATTATAATTTTCAATGGAAGAAATGGGAACTGGAGAAGGATTTTCAGGTTTAAAAAAGGTGGTATTTGTGTTTCAGCCTGCATTCTCTGTTTGGTTTTCTTCTTTGGATTCATGATACCATGCAGGCCCAGCTTATTTGTCACTGGGGACAGCTCTTACAAGCTAAAAAAAAAAAAAGAAAAGAAAAACTGACTGTAAAGGAGATAAGATAGGATATACTCTTTTAAAAACTGTAAAATACACATCAATGAGAATGGAAAACATCACATTAACAACATGTAATTCTCTTTATGCTGCTTGCCCCATTGAAATAGACACTTTCTTTCTTGCTCAAATAAGACGCTTGAAGTCCAGGCAGATATTATGACCACAAAGCCAACATTAGTCTTTCCAGGCTTTAATTTCTACTAAATTGCATTATTTAGTAGAACTTGGAATATCAGAATGAAAATCAGTATAACCGCTGTTGTTAGGGCAAGCAAGTTTGAGCCAGCTTGTCCTACCTTCCCTCCCCTTACTTTTTCATTCCCTTCTTCCCCTAAAATGTAGCCAACAGAAACCTTTTCCATAAAATTCTATTTTTAAACCAAGTATACACTTTATAATAAAACTATGAAATACTAATTTTCTTTATTATTTCCAGTATTGCACATATAATAGGTATTCAGTATATGTTTGTCAAAGGAACGATAGCCATCAAACATGCAATATAAAGAAATGCCGTCTATTTTTCCATTGCTCTACTTGTCTCCATTGTGTGCACTGTGATGGAGACATGTAATTTTGGTGTTTTTGTTACCATGACTTCAAACTGCAGAGCAACACATGCATTTGGGTCATCTGTTACGCATTGTCAGATCATCATAACATTTCATAATAACTAAAGGATATGCTTGACTTGGAATTATGCAAGATATGTTGGGAGCAGAAATTTCAGAGAGAGGAGCATTTTTAAAGAAGACTGTAAATCCTCAGTGGCAATGCAAACATTTGTGTCTCTACTTTATACTTTGTCTTCCCCAGGCTTCAGAACCTGGTGTCCATAAATGTAGATGATAACATTCCCCTGCAGGAGCTTGACTATTATATATGGCCCATTGTCTTTAAAATTTACTGATCACCATCTGAATTTTCACTTCTTTCTTTTAAATGGTTTTGCATTTACCATTCCCCCTCTTTTATTTAAAAAGCAAGATTTTTCTTTGTCAGTCTTCATGTTACCTCTTTTAGGTCTCTCTAGATTTTACATCTATTATTTACAAAAGTTTTCGCAAAGCTCCAGCTGTGGAAAATACCTCGGTTGTGTAATTCACAGTGTGAATTTTTTTTTAAATATTACAAATCAGACACCATTAGGGTAAGCTATTAAAGCAGGCCTTTCTCTAATGAGGAACTCTGCTAATGTGAGATGAGCTCTTGAAAGATGTTGGTGTGGCTGTTAATGGGTCAGGCCACAAGTGATTAAGCAGTTCACAAAAATAGAAAATAGTAAGGATAGTGCTGTCTACTCCATATCCCTGATAATCTATCCCAACAGGAGATAACCATGGCGTTGCTGAGTGTGGAGACAGAAGAGGTCTTTTGTCAGTTATCACCTCCAGAAAGTACTTTGTGACTCTTTTCCCCAAACCCTGTGTCATTTAATATCTTTGTTTGCAGACCATTTTTGACAGAGTTTATCTGTCCAAAAGTAGAGTTTATTAGCTTACCTTTTGGGTTACCTATCCAGAGAATATCTGATTTTATGCAATATATTTTCCAAAATTCTGTTGAAAATCAATTTTTTATGTGAATTAAATATGTTGACTATCTTACCTAGAAAAATGTTCCTGGAATTATTTTGTCAAGTGACTCAATATTTATACTTTATGATCTGGAAAAGTGTAGTGTACTTTATTTAGTAAAAAAGAACAAAGTAGTTGGAGTCAGAAAAATCCAATTTAGAATCCTAACTCAGTCACTTACTAACTATATAATGTTGGGTGAGTAATTAATTATTTTGGTTCCAGATAATGCCATCAAATTTGCCCCTTTACTTTATCAGTCTGCATTTTCTGAATATTTGGTTTCATATTTTCCCATGGATTTGTCCTTTTATTCTGTTTTCTATTTTCTTTGGTTCTGACTTGTGTGGGATAACTCTTTTACTTTGCTTCGTTTGTAATTTACTAAATAGTGAGCAGTATATTCTTATATATTGCCCCAAATCCTGCATGGAATGATGAAGAGTATGAATAACTTTTTGAAAAAGAGCGAGTATGTTAAAGAAGTGTGTGGTGGTGGTGGTTTAGTTGACAAGTTGTAAGTTGTGTCAGACCCCATGGGCTGTAGCCGGCCAGGGTCCTCTGTCCATAGGATTTTCCAGGCAAGAATACTGAATTGGGTTTCCATTTTCTTCTCCGGGGGATCTTCCTGACCCAGGGATCGAGCCCAGGTCTCCTGCATTGCAAGCAGATTCTTTACCGACTAAGCTACCAGGGAAGCCCAAAAGAGAAGTGTATGAGAAAACTGAAAAAGATGTTTTCTTTAACAGGAGATGCAACTTTTTTGTTCTTTTGTGACCGGCTTATGTCACGTAGCATCGTATCTTCAAGGTTTATCCATATTACAGCATATATCAAAATATCCTTCTCTTTTAAGACTGAATTGCATTCCATTCTATCACCTATCGTATCTGGCTTATCTGTTCATCTGTTGATGGACACCGCCATCTTTCTGCTGCAGACTGGTCTGTATGCTCTGTAGATCTGCTGCATGGCTGTTTCTTGGGACTCCCCTTTATCGTCATTACCCTCCTCCTGGTAATTCACTACTCCTCTCCATGTACTGTACTTGCCTTGATCTCATGCATTTCTCTTAAGTGGCTTACTTCATTATTTAGATGCAGCATATCCCCTAGTAGTTTCTTGAGAAAAGGTGTACTGGTGGTTAGTTTGATACCTTAAATGTCTTAAAATATCTTTAGCAAACTATGTAGGTGTTGGTTATAAGCCTTCTCTATTAAGAAAGGGTTTCATTTTATTTGGGGAAGGAAGAGGAACAGGAGAGGGCGCAAGAAAGGGAAGAGAGAAAGAGTGGAAGATGCTTCTGCTTTGATCTTTCCTCATCTTGTGCCACTAGGAGGGGTCCTATCTTAGCCGTCTTACTTTTTTAATGTCTTGCCCACAGGAAGCACCTGATATATGTCCTTCAGGGAATGGATACATGGCAGTTCCATAATATCTGGTTTATGAAGTGACAGAGAATCGCTGTGAAATCATTTACTGACTTCTCAAAAAGGTCTTCTTGAAAAGCCAATACTCATATTAAAGATATCACTAAAATTAAAACCTGGTTGGTTCTTCATCTCCATGGTGTATACAACATAAAATTGATTCCTCCTTTAATTTATATTCTATCCTTCATCCTGTTTTGCTAAATGATAAAATCCTTAAGAATCAAGCTTGTATATGATTCATCCTTACATCCCACACAATGCCATGCTTTATATAAATGCTCAACGAATGTTTATGGTGTTACTACAATTAGGCACATGGCCCTCTTTAAAGGCCATTAAATGAGCCAGCCTGTCCCAGCTTCAGAGACTTTACGACTGCTATTCTCTCTGCCTGTGGTACTCTTTTCCTGACTCCTCATGAGCTCGTTCCTTTCCTCCTGCAAATGAAGCTTGTACATCGCCGAGTCCTCCTGGTCCCAACCTGAAAGCAGTGTCTGCTCCCGGAGTTACTGATCATCGTGTCACCTGTGAAGGCCCCTCCACAGTACCATCCTTATCAGAAATGATCTTAGTTATATCCTTATTCAGTTTCCCCAACTTAAATGGGCTCCATAGATGGGTCTTTCTGTCTCATCCACTCCTACATCTCTCATACCTAGAACAAGGACTGCTGAAAAAAATTTTAAGGTTTATTTTGTATTGAAATGTAGTTGATTTACAATGTTTCAGGTATACAGTAAAGTGATTATAAATGATATCAGCTAATGAGAGAGTGACAATGTTAATAGTGTGGTCTAACTATTATCAGATTATGAGTTGTAAAAGAAGAGATCAGACACACACACAACTTTTTTGAACATTTCCCTCAACCATGCCCACCTTTTAAGAATATATAAATAATTGAACATTCAGGGAGAGTGATGCTGATTTTCACTCTTGCCTTGGGGTTTTCTATCTTTCTTGTGGAAGCCTTGAGTCTAGAGAGACAAAAACTGAGCAAATATTGGATTGGGGAGATCTGCGCCTTGAATTTCATCTAAGAAGTCAAACCCTTCTGTGTAAATCCCATCTGCCTGAGTGCCTCAGGTCAATGTGCCTGGCTGGATGCGTGTGCTGCCCTTTCACTCATGGCCTCGGTGTCACCATGGGGCACATTTACCTGTAGTTTGGGTTGTCTTGTTTGCAGATTTCGATGTCTAGGTTACCACTCCGGTATGCTTGAAGACCCTGGTAATTAGGTCTGTGATCTAGAGACACTTCTAGGATTCTGTTTCTAACATGCCCTTCCCCCTGAAAGCAGAATGGAAGAATTACATACACTTAGGTTAGTAATATTGCTGAGAGAGGAAATATTGACTGAGAAATGAAACAATAAGACTGCTCTTTGTTTTTCCCCCCTAGGTTTAGTGCAATAAAATCAGAAGCAAAATATTTGAAACTGGTTAATGAGGCTGAGGGTCCTGCAAAAACTGATACTTGCTTTTACAGCAGGGTTCCTAGAGTAGCATTGTTGATTTGGGGGGGGTAGTTCTTTGTTGTGGGGGCCGTCTAGTGTGTTGCAGGGTGCTCAGCAATATCCCTGATCTCTGCCCAGGTATGACAACTGAAAATGTCTCCAGACATTGCTGGCCCTGGTTGAGAATTATTACTCTAGAGAATACATAGAAGAACCCTGCCTTAAGCCGTGCCACTGCTGTTGCTGCTGCTGCTGCTAAGTCGCTTCAGTTGTGTCCGACTCTGTGCGACCCCATAGACGGCCGCCCACCAGGGTCCCCCGTCCCTGGGATTCTCCAGGCAAGAACACTGGAGTGGGTTGCCATTTCCTTCTCCAATGTATGAAAGTGAAAAGTGAAAGTGAAGTTGCTCAGTCATGTCCGACTCTTAGCGACCCCATGGACTGCAGCCTACCAGGCTCCTCCGCCCATGGGATTTTCTAGGCAGTAGTACTGGAGTGGGGTGCCATTGCCTTCTCCGAAGCCATGCCACTGGGTTTGTCCAAATCCGTATTGCCACCATTAATGTGATTGCACAGTGATCTTCACTCGTAAGATGGGAAGGCTGCTTAACTCCAGCCTCTGTGAATGTCTTCTCAGTGATCCCAAAGTAGTTTAAACCACTTTCCCCACCTACGTACCTCCTGTCAAAACGCAGCACACTAGGCTTGTGTGACCTTGGTTTTCTCCACACCCGCGTGTGAGCACCTGGTCTCTGATGTGTGCCTTGCAGTCAGTGGGGGCTTTTTGGGTCTTCATGTGATGAATGAACATGTCCCAGTTCTCCAGTCTCTTGAAGACAACTCTCTGAGGTCATGGTTCTGACATGTAAGTTCCAACAATTAAGGCTGCAGGAATCTATAAATATGAGAAAGAAGAGGCCGAGTCTCTTTGGTTGGCGGTTGCAGCTATATAGGGAGGGACATTTATTCAGCTTTCAGGAGATAGGTATTGGAAACCTATGTGAGCTGTTCTTGGCACTGGAGATACGCACGACCTACTCACCTTCTTGGCGCCTCCCTGCATAGGGAAAGGCAGACAGTCAGTCAATAAGTACCAATAACATCTAATGATGATAAGCAGAGGAGAAAAAGACATCAGGATGATAAGGAAGCACTAGGTGTGGGGAAGGCTTCTCGTTCCAAATAGGCAGGATATCTGGACATCTCAGAGGAAAGAGTTCAGGGAGTGGAAATAGTGCAGAGGCCCTGGGGTAGGAGTGTTCCTGGTACATGTGAAGAACAGCCAGGAATGAGCATGGGAGTTGTAGGAGAGGAGGCCAGGGAGATGGGCCTGTACATGTCACATGGATCGTTGCAGTCCTTGTACAAACTCTTCTTCAATTTTTGTTACAGAAAATTTCAGGCATGTGCTAAACAGAACAGTATAATGAACCCCCTATCTAACAAATATTTACTCAGGGCCACTTTTTTTTTTGCTTTTCTTCTTCTTCTTTAAAAAAAAAATTTTTTTTTTCTGTGTTTATTTGACTGTGTCAGTTCTTGGTTGCAGCATGCAGGCTTACTTGCCCCATAGCATGTAGGATCTTAGTTTTCTGACCAGGAACTGAACCCACGTCCTCTGTCTTGGAAGGCGGGTTCTTAACCATTAGACCACCAGGGAAGTTCCTACTTTTCTCTCATATATCTTACTCTCTCTCTCTAGGTTAACCTGAAGCAAAGCGTAGACATTTTATCTGTGAATATTTGGGGGTATATCTCTAGAAGGTGAGAAATTAAAAATGATTGATTCCAATATTATATTTAAAGATAAATTATGAGTATTAACAAATACCCAGTATGTGTGCACATATTTTGGTGTGAGGGGAGTCTATTACAGTAATTGTTTTCTAAATGTTTGATTATATGTTTGGTATTAGACTCCCAAAATGTTTATGTGTTGCATTTAGTCAGTATTTCTCAAGTCTTTTTTAAAGTTGAGATTCTTTTTCCATCTTTTTTTTTTTTTTTCACTATTGCTTTGAAAATGTTTAAGGGATCAGATCATTTGTTCTGGCTTTCACAGTGTAGCTTATGTTCATCTTTCTATGGTGTTAATATGTTCCCTTGTCACTATGATCCCTGTGAAATGGCATTTTGATGTAGTGGCGCAGTTGTATCCAAGAGTGACATGGCTTTGTTTGATGAGAAGACTTCAGATGTTATATCAAGCAGCACATGGTATCAGGTTATCTCCTAGTGATGTCAGCAGTTACCAGTGATTATGACCTAGATCTGTTGATTTGTTGGGGTTTGAAAAATGGCAGTAATCTCATGTTGTCATTCATTCCATATTTACCACTTGGAATATGTCTATGAAGAGAATCATTTTGCATCTATGAGGTTCTGTTCATAGGGAAAGCAGGATAAGTGCTGAATTTTTCCCCTTTACCAATTTTTAAAATTAATGGGATAGTTTTCTAACATCTTCCAAAGATGACCCTGGCTGATGGGCTGGCTTCCTTCCTTTTTTCCTTCCTCTTCTATCTCCTTGAGCTCATAGTTTCAACCTTTGGATACATTTTAACATATTGCTATTGTCACTCCTATTGATGCTCAGTTGTCCCATTTTTTGGCCAAGTTTGCCAGGTTTTTGGCTTTTACTTGGAATAAGAAGGAAACTAGTGAAGAAGTTTGAGCAGAGGAATGATACATTCTGAAAACGAGCATCTTGAAGTCTGTGTGGCCAACAAAGTGTAGGAGGGTGGCAGGGAGAAAGTAGAGAATTCAGTTAGAAGGAAATGACAGTGACCTAGTCAGGACACAGTATGTCTTGAATCAAGGTGTTTTGGGTGGAAAGAATGGTGAGATTCTGGATATTTTACATTGCAAAAAAGTATCCTGGGTGTAGAATGGGGAGCAAAGTTGATCCTTCCTCTTTTGTATTCCATTGTATTTTCATTATTTCTTGTTGTTTTATGCAAAATGCTACTTACGTTTATTAGTTTACACTTTTAGGTGCCTCCTTGCAGTACTAACCAGTGAGTATTCTCTGTGTGAATATGTTGCCTGTAACAGGGCAGAGGATTGGTGAGTTCTGTGAGCTCACAAAGAAGCAGAAGTAATATTAACAAATGCCCAGAGCAAGTTGGCAGATTAGGAGGTAAGGTCCGGGGAAGAGCATGTGGACTTCCTCTCGTCCACGTGCACCTTAGTAGGCTCGTAAACAGATGGTCCTCTAGATGGTACATAGCCAAGCGTAACGTTGTAGAAGTGAGGAGACAAAAGAGGTGGAAGCAGCCCAGAGCCTGAGTGCAGGCTTGGCAAAGTGAGAAGCAGGCTGGATTTCAGCCGTGACTTCCCTTCCTGCCCGGCACCCTTGTGCAGGGCGCAACCTGAACAGCTGCACAGGACAGCCCTACTCTGAAGGCCCCTGGGACAGGAATAAACACACCCGAATCTAATCCCGGTTCTACCACCAACTGTGAGCCCTCAGCTTCCTCATCTGTTAAAAGATGGAGTTTGACTTCATGGCCTTTAAAATGTAACCACTTGAACACAGTTGCTGTGGTGAAACAGCCATGACTTGCTAAAGTAAAATACCCAGACTTGCTAAAGTAAAATCCTGATTTATCCTAGTATTTCTTCTCAACAAACCAATGGTTGCCAATTTGTAAATCATTTTAAATTTTGCATTAGAGGAAGTGAGTGAGATAAATTCTTCATGCACAGCGATGGAGGTACACTTAGTCCCAAGTTATGAATACTGTGAAAAATTGTGCTCCTTGAATAAATACAGGATGAAACTTTCAGGCTTCCAGAATATATGTTCTGTTTCCTTCCTTATTCGTATTTGATTGCTCTTGTTAACGTGCTTAGCACTGCGCTGTTCTTAAAAATCCGTTTTCCAAAATGAAAATACAGGCTCCAATCTCTTGTGTCTCCAGTTGGTATTTTCCCAATTGTAGGGTTTTGCCTGTTCACACAAGTCTTTGCCTCACAGCAGAGTTCAACTTCCCCCAAATTAAGGCAGTTAGTTTATTCCTCTTTCTGATGATTGCCATATATAGAAAAAAAATCTAATTATTTTCATTGGGCAACCGTCCCCCGTGTCTTTCTTGTGGAACATGACTGATTTTGTTAACTCCACCAGGGAAAGAATAAGCAGAACTTCCTACGGGTGGCCAAATTCTATTCAGGAGCATCCCCAGGAGGCAGGGAATAGTTGAGGTTTGCTGAAATAAACTCTTTTATAAGTATGATGCTGTTGCTTTGTTATTATTTTTTCCAGTCTGCATGGTGAAGAGGACTTTTCATTTCACTGAGGTGAAAACTGGGTCTGTGAGAGGAGCGACTTTCTTTGAAAAAAAAAAAAAAAATCAGAAACCAATTACTTGATATGCAGAGCCAAAAGCCTCATTCCCTTAACGAAATCAGTGCGGTGTGCACTGTCGTTAACCTGAGGAAAGCGGCTGACATCTCTTGATTACCGCTGGAGGTGGAAGGACCGAAACTTGCAGGATCCCCCTCCCCCTCGAGAGAAGGTTAGTCCAGCCCTTTCTAGAGGTTCATTTCGGCTCTCTGTCATCGCCGGGACGCTGGCAGGGAATGTGTGTCATGGTTACAATAGAGTGTGGTAACATATAACAACCATGAAAGCCCAGCGGGAAAGACTACAGATTCCGGGGCTGACCTTGGAGTAAGTATTGTCTCTCTTTAATATTTTAATGCTTTCTGCATGGCACTCGCTTTCCTGCGACCAATAGCTCTTTAGCATTTGTTTGTACTGACAGCCTCAGAGCACTGCAGTGTGAGCTGGAAGGAACCTGTCTTAAATGTATGGCATTTGATTTCAGCCTATGTGGAAGCCCCGACCCAGCATTTTGCATTGCAGTCAGAGGAAAAGCTGCTGCATATTTAAAGTTACTAAACCTCAGTGCTGGAAACATCTTAACAGCTCATTGTGAAAGAATGTATCAGCAGGCCGTGGTGTGTCTTTTTTTTTTTTTTTTCCTTCTCTCTTACTGTTTGTTTATCCCCATGCTGCCTTGTTCTAAAGAAGGGCCTCTGTCTGGCTTGGATAACAGAAGACATTACAATGGATAAGAGTGCAAGAGAAGGGTTATTTGTCACACTCATTAGATGTGATCCATGCTTTATCTGTGCAGCAGAATATTAATGAACTGTGGTACATTTTGCGTCCTTCTGCAGAGTCTCCAGCCACCTCATGCGGTGTGTTTACCTAGTTGAGCTCTGTGTTTGCTTACCTTTTTTTTTAAACCCATTAACACATCTGACTTGCCTTCTGATTTGATGCAGCCCCGTAAAATGCCCATATCTAATTTGTGGCGCAGAAGTTAAACATCTGTGATGCAGGAAGTGTCAGCAAATTTTTATTTTAAATCTGTTTGTCAAAGATGCAGAAGCTGTGAGTTAGTCTGTGCTGGCACACTTAAAATAATAAACAGCACAATAGATTTCTGCTAGAAAAATATAAATATGTTGTCTCACTTGCCATACAGGTATAAAATTGCATTTTCATTGAAATCTGCACAACCTTGATCACCTCATTGATGCTGGACTCCTTCCAGGAGGAGACTGCAGGGGAGACCTGTGCCCAGTTCTGAGGAGTCGCTCTTCCCCTTAAACCCTGGAGATGCGTCACACAAGGGAAGCTGTTTCCTAGGTTGATAAATGAATGAAAACATGACATTTCTGAAGCGATTTGAGTACTTTCTCCATCAGTTCTTGCTCTAAAATTACACACTGATTTTTTAACTAACAAGTGCTCACTTAGAAAACTTAGAGGGCTCCTACAACCTTCTTGCTAGACATGGCTTTTTATACAACAGAGATACAAAGAGTATTTGCCCAATGCTACTGATTTGTCCCCATCTCCACCCTGGCATTCAGCCCCCCTCATCTGTGTGGAATATTTTAGTGGCATCCACACTTTTTTCTACTTAATCCTCCTCTCTCTAGCATTCTGGCACTGCACAGCTCAGATGCCTGTGGCTCTGTGTTCCAGGCCCAGAAACTTAGTTTTAACCCCCGACTTCACTGTCACCTTTCGTTCTGGTTGTGCCGCTTCCTTGTTATCCCTTTTGGCTTTGGCACGTATCGTTTCACATTACAGTTTTTCTTTCTTTCGATTTTGATGTCTCATCCACATTAACAGGAGATACTTCAAAGTTACTTTCTAAAGTACAAACTCAGTTGTATCTACTGTTCCATCTATAATTTGAAAGGCTGAGCTGTGCCACCAATTTTAGGACGTTGCCAGTGCTGATGATGACACACAGGTCAGCTCAACACAGGGGGTTCCCTGCATTTTGTTTTGGTACCGGGGCCATAACCCCTCAGTCTAGCCTCTACCCTGGTACGTGACACTGTGGATCTGAAATAGCTTATTTTGTACCTGAGGAGCTTGA
The DNA here is from genome assembly GCF_000754665.1 of Bison bison bison. NCBI lineage: Eukaryota > Metazoa > Chordata > Mammalia > Artiodactyla > Bovidae > Bison > Bison bison. Next base: position 5,735,991 of record NW_011494790.1, read on the forward strand.
GGCAGTAGAATAGAGGATCACTCTTCAATGTCATTGACAATGACAATAGAAATTCACTTTGAACATTTTGTTTACCTTGAAATGTAAAACTACTCTTAGGTAGACATAGCTTATTTCATATTCATTCATGGAGAAAGCTAGTTCTGCAGTCTTTGAGTAAATTCAGTTTCTTACCACTGCAGAGAATGGTTATAATGAAAAGTCTTATCACTGATTTTATTAAGGGCACATTTAATGTATATAATTTTATTTATTTGGGGACCTTATAACAGACAAACTGTGCAGAACAGCTTTTGAATGTTCTCTCATGAGACATTTCTGTTTTTCTTCAGGAAAGTTTATTCCATAGATCCTGCAGCATGGACTCTTACACTAGCATATTTTACGCTCTGTAGAGGCAATTCAAAATTTTCCCATCTGATTTATCAATAACATGAAGTGTTTCTGATTCCTGTTTCAGAAATCGAAATCCTGGATTGAGACAGCAAATATATTAATATTTCAGAAATTAATGGTTACTAATTTATTCAGAAATTTCTCATATTTAGAGAGCCTATGCATGGCTTTCTGATTTCTGAGAAATTGAGTGTGTTTTTTTCATTCCTTTTTTTTCCCCCCCAATTTTACTGTAGAATTAGGTTCATAGACACTTTATAGCACATATGATAACATGTCTCTGCGTGGAGGCAGAGTGGCTCCATTGTCTTTTCATGCCTATTTTAGGACCAGAAGAAAAAGATAAGGCTGTGCTTAGACTAGATGACAGCTCTATCAGTGGGCACTCAGGAGGGCTTTCCAGTGAGCTGCTAAGTTAGAGTACAGTATGTTGAAGAGCAGCAGAATCTGAATGTGCTCTGAATGTATAAGGAAATCAGTTCCTTAGTCTACTGAGTACTGGCACCAAGCCCAAGCGTGGTTTTAGAAGATATAAAATGTTCCTCCTTTGAAACATTTTATTAAACAAATTGCAGCATTGTGAGCAACAACTGACATTTTGGTTTGCATCAAATACAGCCAAGTCTCAATTATCCACATAATGGGAAGCTAGGATGGCGTTAAGAATTTGGTAAGCCTGAATCTGATGTTAGCCACGGCTGCCACGTCTCTGTTCAGTGAAGAGCACAGCCAGCTTGAATTAGCCAGTGTGCAGCTCAGTTCCAAAAACTCTTTGCCTAAGGTAAGAACATGTACAGTGTAGAGTCATGGACCAAAGGACAGGCAGAAGAATGTTCTTGAAGAAACTCATTGTAATGTAGCAGGAGTTTTCAGGGCTCACTTCAGCTTAAGAGTCGGTACTAGAATACTCAGCTAATTCTTATTTTGGTTTTGCCATGTGAAAGTAATTGGAAATCAACTAGTATTTACTTCATATCTTGATAGATCTCTTGGCAGAATTGTTGCAAGTAAATGAGTTGACTAATTTGTTCCCTTTCCTCTCTAAAAGAGAAGAGCCATGAGGCTAAAGGAAAAAAAAGGTAAAGGGACTCTAAGCTTGGGCCCCCATGCTGAATATTTGAGAATTGGCTGCTGAGTGTGCTTGAGGGCTTGGATGGGTTGATGGGAGTAGGAGTTACAATGGTCCATTGATAGATGAATTTGAAGGAAAAAAATAAAACCTCTTGGAGAATAAAATACTTTATAACCATATATGAGAAAATTTGAAGTTCCTTATTATGGACATAAGCATAAGAACACATTTTACTACGAGACTTAGACAACATATTGCTGAGTATTTTTCATTAAAACGTGCTTAAAAATATAACTTCCTATATGGAAATATTTGTTGCTTTGTTTTTTTAAAAATGGCAATATTTAACCTGAATTTTCATCTCTATTCTGGTGACTACTTCTCGATGGTTTTGATACAGACTTACATTAATTCATACTTGGAAATAGAATACACGCAATATTAAAAAAATCACCGACTTTTCTTTGCAAAAAATCACATGTCGAACATATCTGCCAAGTTGCTCTGCAACAAAAGGCATAAATAAAAATGGCAGCGGCAGTTTTGAGAATGTAAATTTCAGCAGGCACCATTGTGCTTGTTCTCTGCTTTAGAGCTGAGAAGGGGCGCGTGATTAGATGGTTACCTAGCGGTACCGATAGGCATGCCGTGATGATTCTGGCCTAAAGGGAACAAAAGTCCCTTCACTGAGCTATGCTATTTTTACTGCCATCATTTCTCCCACTTGGAATGACATTATTTTAACTTTCAGTCTCACTCCAAGGAGCCTGAGTCCAACCCCGTCCAGCCCAGGCAGTCCCTGTAGTCCTCTCTTCGCATTTCACTTCTGGAGGTAAGCGTGCTCCAGTGCCTGCCTGGGGCTGCTTTGTCTTGCCTTCCCATCCCCCGTATCCCACCATGAGTATCTGGACATTGTGGACCACAATATGCAATAAAGTTTTTTTTTTTTCCCCTTAACTATTGTCTTCATGTTAACATATGAAATGAGGAAACTGGTTGAGCTGTTTACCTGATGACTTTACAGAAGCACTGAGAAAATGTACCTTGCTTATTCCACTGGGCGTATGTTACTCATGTTTCACTTAATGTCCAGTGATTAGCAGTTTGTTTGACTCATGTGTGTATGTTACATGTGGCTTTCCTTAGGAAATGGTCTGCACTGAAAGTCATGAATTTTGATTCATCTTTTATAATAATACTATTTATTACAGTTTCTAGGAAACATTTTCTAATATACATTAGAAATTATTTTATGTATGCTATACATTATTTTATGTCATGTTATTTCCAGGACAAAGTACTTGACTTGTCTAAAACCATTAGTATTTTTGAATCTTTAGAATCCTCACGTATATATACCCCCATCCTCTTACTCATAGGCTGATATAAATTCATTCTTCTCTTCTCTGGAGAGAAACATCTTCAAGGAACTCTACTTGCATTTTGGCCCAGCTTATCACCAGAGTACATAATAGAAAATGTTGTTAGCATTGTATGTATAGTGCATACAATCTATTAGGATTTCCGTGAATTCAGTGTCTGTGAATAGAATTCGTCTCGCTGGATCTAATCACAACCCAACTTCCCCTTACCCATTTTTTAAAAAGTATATATATAATTTTCTTTCCATGCCACATGTGGGATCTTAGTTCCCTGACCGGGTATTGAACCTGTGCCTGCTGTATTGGGATCATGAAGTCTTAACCACTGGATCACCAGAGAAGTCCCCCCTGCCACCCATTTTTTTTAATCCTAAAGTAGAAGGTAGAAGCACACTCTCAGTTGATGCAAAGAGTGACTCAAATTATTTTCTATTAATGAATGCTTTTTATTTCTTATATGCAAATGAATGAAAAATTTGCCATGCGTGGCCAGTTCCTTAAAAATACTACTCTTTGTGACCCCATGGACTGTAGTGTGCCAGGCTCCTCCATGGGATTCTCCAGGCAAGAATACTGGAGGGGGTAGCCATTCCCTTCTCCAAGGGATCTTCCTGACCCCGGAATCAAACCCGGGTCTCTTGCATTGTGGGCAGATTCTTTACCTTCTGAGCCACCAGGGAAGACCCATCAGTGGAACAATTTAGTGTGTTTCTCTCATTTTTCTACAATAAGACTGAACCAAAATTTGAAGAATTGACTGCAGAAATGAGTGAAAGACTTTGAACTTTGGTTCTACTCTTCTGCTGATGGGATTATATTTATTATTGTCAAAGTGACTTTCAATATGAAAGTTTCATGTAATAACTTTTATAAAGTATCCCCTGAACATAATAGGTCCTAAAGCATAGGAATGATTTTCTCACAATCCAAAGAATTCCATTGCTCTTGTAATTTGTCTATTTTGATGATCCAACCACAAGTAACTGGACTGTCTTCTGACCCTTTTTTCCCTCAATGTAGCATGCCTTTATTGAATACCCACATGTCCTTTTCCTTCCTAAAAACAATAGGCTACTTGAAATAAAGTTGCTATCAATAGTGGAGGAGAGAAATTCTGAATAAAACACTGTGGTAGTGCAGAGGAGGATGAGGTTCTGAAAACTGATTTTGGAGAGAGACGTAGAGATGTCTTTGGAACTGGTGATATTTGAGCTGGACCATGAAAAACTGGAGGGTTTTAATGAGGAGAGTTAGCAGTGAAGGTCAAAACTAAACAAAGAATAAAACAGCAAGAAGGTAAGAGAGTGTGGCACATTGAAGAAATGGGTTTATGGCAAGAAGATAGGGTGGATGAGGTAGGAAAAAAAGCATGGACTTGTACAGAGATTGATTTGGATTTAAACATTAATTTGGGACTATGCTATGTAAGGTCCTAAATACTCAGCTGAAACGTTTGACTTTCATTTTGCAAGCATTTCAGGGTATTAGAAGATTTTTTCTGAATAAAAAAATGACTGAAAAAATTTGCCAATCTCCCAATCTGTTTACCAATCTATTCTTTAAGAATAGATAGGACTTTAGTTAGAAGCTCCAGCGAAGGTGCTGGTGTGGTAACAGGTCCTGGATAAGGACAATTGCAGTCAATTAAATTAAAATTTGCAGAGTACTTGATAGTTGACAGAATGCTTTCTATCTCTTTCAATTTAATCCACCTGACACTAGGCAGGAAGGAATATTGCTTCTGTTTACAGATGAAGATGCTAACACATTTAGATATTTAAGTGGCTTAACTAGCCTTGGATTCAAAATGAAGTCTCAAATCTTTCCACTGTGACTAATTGAAGACACGCGCATTGCAATGGGCTCGCTCATATGGGGCTTTAATCGTCCAGTTTACATGGACTTTGTGACCTCCTTTAGTGATTTCTATTTCCCCAGTGCCTTTCTCAATTCATGGGATGTAGTAAGCATTTGCAAAGTGTTTATTAAAGAATGAATGAGTGAACTGGAAATAGAAGGTGTATTGGTTACGGTCCTGCTCACAAATCAACCACCAGACAATTGGTTTAGATAAAATGGAATTGTATTTTTCACTCACAGGCCGAAAGTGTGGAGAGGATCCACTCTACATAGTCATTTAGTAATCCAGAGGGTTCTTCAACACATGGGCTTTAGAGTTGCCCTGCGTATCATTCCAGGTGGTGGAAAACGAAAAGATCACAGGAGATGGTGCGATGCTGGACCTGAGAGTGGCAGGCATTACTCTCACTCCCATTCCGTGCTTGGAATTTGGAGTTCTACTATGCCTAATGACAAGGATGACTGGAAAATACAGCTTCCTTGCATCTAGGAAACAGAGGAAGTGAGTTTGGGAAATAGCAGTCTTTGCCACAGAAGGTGGTGAAAGAAAGGTGATGAAAGAAACACCACAGTAAGTGTTCAATAGATAGTTCTGAATGAATTTACACGGAGATTTTTAGCATTAATTGAGCAGAAACCAAGAGAGCAGAGTTGGAGAGGGAGGAAAATTAGTCATGATTGAGTTTAGTCCTGAACACACTGAGTCATCTCTAAGTAGAGATTTCTGGTTGATTGCTTGGAGTTGGCTGTCTCTAATAATGTGCCCCCAGATTATGGTCTAATGTAAATCAGAGTCTGTCTAGTCAAAGCTATGATCTTTCCAGTCGTCATGTATGGATGTGAGAGTTGGACCATAAAGAAAGCTGAGTGCCGAAGAATTGATGCTTTTGAACTGTGGTGTTGGAGAAGACTCTTGAGAGTCCCTTGGACTGCAAGGAGATCCAACCAGTCCATCCTAAAGGAAATCAGTCCCGAATATTCATTGGAGGGACTGATGCTGAAGCTCCAATACTTTGGCCACCTGATGTGAAGAACTGATTCATTGGAAAAGACCCTGATGCTGGGAAAGATTGAAGGCAGGAGGAGAAGGGGAGGACAGAGGATGAGATGGTTGGATGGCATCACCAACTCGATGGACATGAGTTTGAGCAAGCTCCGGGAGTTGGCCTGTCGTGCTGCAGTCCGTGGGGTCGCAAAGAATTGGACGTGACAGAGTGACTGAACTGAACTGAGATTTTGGAATCCCTGAGATTCCAAATAGATTCGTGCTGTTACCACAGAAAAGCATTTATTGTATCTGCATAGAATTGTTTTTTCTTCCGCTGATTGTGATGGATCAGATTTCTTCTTTGTTCCTTTTCAATGAGTGGGCGTCGAAGTTCCAGGGAGAGCGTGGTGGTGAGCATTGTCGGTTTCTGTGCCCTTTGGAGGTGCTGACACACACAGCTTCTCAGTGCTGCAGTGGAAGATGCTGTTCCTTTCATGGTGAAGCCCCGAAGGCAGGCTACGTTGGGACGGGAGTTAGCGTTAGTCTCCATGGACTTCCTGAAAGTTGCCTGAAAATGAGAGAAGCACAGCTTCTGGGGCAGCTGAGCTGCTAACTAAAATGTAAGTTTAGCTGAGTATGTCTTGGGGATGTACCCTTGCGCTGCTGCAGGAGGCTATAGCATGGCACACTTTGGCTCCCTATGCGGGGAAGAATTTTCCAAGACAGCCTCACAGTGTAGAATGGATCCTCTTATCAGACCGTCAGTTTCATGCTGCTGGAAATCTCCCAGAAGGCCACTTAATTGGAAAGATGTAGAACAGAGAATTCAAGCATGTTATTCCCAAAGGCCCTTTCATCTTGAAATGCTGATGCCCTTATTGTCTCACAACAGGGCTGGAGAGAGATGGGCAAATGACACAATTTGTCCACAAGCTTTAAAAAAAAAATGGCCCAAATATCTGTTTATCTATACCAATGTGATAGAAAACATTAAAAAATCCTAAGTAGAATTTATATATGCCTTCACTTTCCCTCTTCTGGGACAACTATAACTGCTCAGAATTTCTGCAATCCCCAAGACTTAGCACACTTACCTTAATTTAGTAGCAGTTGATATAATGAGAACACCAGTGCCTCATGAGTCATGTGAATGTGACCTAGGCCAGCTCATAATCTGGACCGTGATTGTTAGATAGCAAGATTCCAGGATTTCCTCATTTTACATTTTCAGGATCTCTCACGGCACCTGGTAGGCCTCACCCTCAATAGTGACTAGTAAATAGGGGAAGGCTGGCTACCTTAACTCAGGGACCACATTGCTGTCGAAAGGAAAATGTTGTTTTGCATTTTAATTGCACGGTCCAACTTCTGAGTGGAGGGCATCCCTTAGGGCATCTGTTGCACTTCCTACATCCCTCCTATTTTACTTCTTCCATCCTTCTGTTCACCTCCCCATTTGGTTCCTGGAGTCTCATGGTGGTGGCGGACACACAGCTAAGCTGGAGATGGCAATGGAGTGGCTGGTTCCAGTTCTTCTCATCTCTCCAAAATCTCACTCCCTGTTTCAGCTGGGACTGAAGCCACACATGCCCCATGGCTGGTAGGATTCAGTGCTAGTTTCAGAGAAAGCTATTGCCAGTGTGCCATCAACTTCCTGAGGATGAGGATTTTTTCCCGCCACAGATGTATCCACGGACCCTAAAATAGCGCCTGGCATATATAGTAGAGGAGCCATAAATATGTATGGGTGGAATGAATGTTGCTCCCGGGGAATCCAGCCTGTCCTGATGTTTTCACCTGTTTTCACAACAGGGCACACCCTTCCTCTTACGTGTGCTTTGCAATTGGTGCTGACACTTTGAGAGGTGGGGCATGCATTTTGATGATTCCATAAATATTAAATTATAACCTTCAAAATTTAAAAACTGACCAGGTATTAATGATAAATAAAGTAAGGTTCAAGGAGGGAGTAGAAAGGGCTTATTACAGAAAAGTTAACGTCAGAGTCTATTAGTGAACGTGCCTGGCTATGGAGAGGGGCAGAGAAAATGGTCTAGAGGTCACAACAGATGACGTGCTGAAGAGCTAAGTCACTTTGATGAAAGGGAGTTAAATGTAAGCTCTGCGGAATGGAAGCTTGTCTGATTTGCTCCTGCCATCTCCCTGGCACCTGTAAGAGCACTTGTTACAGGGCAGATACTTCATAAAATCAATTTGTGTGAGTGTTAGTGTGAAAGTATTAGTCGCTCAGTCGTGTCTGACTCTTTGCAACCCCATGGACTGTAGCCGCCCAGGCTCCTCTGTCCATGGGATTCTTCAGGCAAGAGTACTAGAGTGGGTTGCCATGCCCTTCTCCGGGGTATCTTCCTGACCCGGGGATCGAACCTGATTCTCCCGTGTTGCAGGCAGATTCTTTATCGTCTGAGCCACCAGGGAAGCCCTAAAATCAATTAGCTTTTGTCATTGAAGGTACTTTGAAGCAGCAAACAAGTTCTAACTGGGGACTTTGGGGGCAGCTTTTTAAAAACAAAAGCCCTCCAGTGAGTTAGTGTTCCCTAGTGGTGTGAGTCTAGTCTAGCCTAGAGCTGGGCCCCTGCTGCCCGTTTCCTATGGGGCTCCTATTCCCCAGTGTGCAGCAGACCCCACCTGGCTGGCTCCCTTCATTCCCATTACCTGACCAGCCCTGGAGGAGTCGGATTTTGGGACCCAGTAGACTAGCAGCATGGTGCCTGATCTTGGCCACTGCTCTCACCACACACAAGATTTGAGACTTCGGGCAAGTCATAAATCATGAACTTCATGGACCTTCATTGTCTTCACCTACCTCACCCAAGAATAAGAATAGTAGCTTATAGGTATTTAGGGGGATATATTTCTATTAGCAAGAACAGGACCTGTGATGGTCCTAAAGGCCATGGGAAGGCCAAGTAGACATACTTTAGCAGAAAAGGGCATCAGGGACAATGGGCACCTAATGCAATTTTGCCAAGAGCTTGTCCGTTTGTCCTGCTGCTGCTAGAAAGGTGGGTAGGTGTCCGCAGCTCCCTGAATCCCCCATCACTCCACTCATTGCCATGGTGAGGGGCAGGCATAATAAGCATTTACTAAATACATGGCAGCATGCTGTGAATATGTCTCCTTTTTCAAATGTCTTCTTTTTAAATTTTTATTGAAATATAATTGATTTATAGTGTGTTATTTTCAGATATATAGTAAAATGCTTCAGATATATATATATTCTTTTTTTTTTTTAACATTCTCTACCATTATAGGTTATTACAAGATATTGAGTATAGTACTATACTTAATATCTTGTGCTATACTGTAGGTCTTCATTGATTATCTATTTTATATATAGTAGTCTGTATATTTTAATCCCAAACTTCTAATTTATCCCTCTCCCCTGCCTCCCTCTGTTTTCTATGTCTCTGAAGAAAAGGGAACCTGCCTACACTGTTGGTGGGAATATAAATTAGTGTAGCTGCCACAGAGAACAGTATGTGTGTGCCTGTGCGTACTCAGTCGCTCAGTCGTGTCCAACTCTCTGCAGCTCCATGGACTGTAGCCCGCCAGGCTCTTCTGCCTGTGGAATTTTCCTGGCAAGAATACTGGAGAGGGGTACCATTTCCTCTCCAGAGGATCTTCCCGACCCAGTGACCTAACCTGTGTCTCTTGTGTCTCCTGCATTGACAGGCAGATTCCTTATCACTAGTGCCACCTGAGAAGCCTGGAGAACAGTATGGAGGTTCTTTTAAAAAATTACAAATAGAACTACCATATGATCTAGCAATCCCACTCCTGGACATATATCAGGAGGAAAACGTAATGTGAAAAGATACATGCGCCCCAGTGTTCAGAAGCAGCACTGTTTACAACAGCCAATGTATGGAAGCAACCTAAGTGTCCGTCAGTAGATGAATGGATGAAGAAGATGGGGTACATATGTGGAATGGAATATTACTCAGCTATAAAAAGGATGAATCAATACCATCTGCAGCAACATGGATAGACCTAGAGATTTTCATACCAAGTGAAATAAATGAGGCAGAGAGAGACAAATATCATATGATATCGCTAATTGGTAGAATCTAAAGGAGGATACAAACGGACTTATTTGTGTCTCCTTTTCAAGGGACACCTGTAAGTGTGGGGAAGTCACCTGACTGATAAAGCCGTTTAGTTTCACTGAGTTTGTAGGATGAGTGGGACCATTTGTCTTTTGCATTGTTTCTTCTATGTCTGCCCCCCCCCCCCCCGCCACTTCGCTTTGTGAAG
>NW_011494790.1:5746063-5761250 GCF_000754665.1 Bison bison bison
CGCTTTGTGAAGAATATTGAAAAAAAAAAAAAATCTGAAGAAGCTGGTACCAGATGGCAATTTTTTCATAGTCTGCAGACACCAGTTCCAGTGCTTTTGTGAATGTGATGGTTTAATGAACTGCCTTATGCATCCCGAGTTTTGTTTCTGAATTGCTGTGTAGGCCCAGGTCTGTTTAGTACCCGCACTGTGTGGAATGGCTCTGCGAAGCGGAGACGAGCATGACTGAACACTTGGCTGGCACTGTAGGTGCGGTCCGGGCAGACTTCGGAAGGTTGGGGTCTCAGGTGTCAGCGGCGGCGGGGGAGGCGTGGACAGGCCAGTTAGTGCTTCACTCGGCTACTGTGGTTTCTGCAGGTGCTGGCAGCTGGCAGCTTCTGTCTCCTGTAAGAAGGGAGAATGAGAGGGTGTGTGTGGTGGTCCAGTGAGCGGTGGGGAGGGGGCAGAGAGTAGACCGCAATGGGGAAGGGGGATGGAGTAAACTTATTGCAGTTACCGGGCCTGGGGGGTGAGGTTTTAGGAGGTCAGATGGCAAACAGAGCTTTCACATCCCTCTGGGTCCCGGGAACATGTTATCCTCTCAAAGCCTTTGCTCCTGCAGGCCTAGGTGCCCCTGTGGCCAGGCCCTGAGAGCCCTTCAGGGGCCTTGATTTCTGACATAATGATTCTCCTTTTTTGTTATGCGTTCACTTTTTCATGCTAACTTTTCCTTTTTTGTTATGCGTTCACTTTTTCATGCTAACTTTTCTCTTTGGCTTACTGCTTTGAGCAGGAGGCTCAAATCGCTTAAATATCTGCATGTGGGGTGGCTTAGTTTCACTGAGAGCTTGCTACCTGCCCGGGGCTATTCTTAGTGCTCCCCTATTAACTCCTGTTAATAGGGGAGCTCCTCCTCACAGCAGGCCTGTGAGGCCAGGAAGACAGTTTGACAAAAGTGAAAACTGAGACTCAGAGAAACAAACTTATCTGTAGTGACCACACATCTCAGTCTGCCTAGGTGCCGTTCAGTTGATGCCTGCTGTCCCGTTGTCATTAGTAAAAGGGCCCCCCTTTCACTTTCACACCCCCCAAGTTTGAATAGTAAATTACACCCACAATGTCTGGAAAGTGGCTTGATCCTGTTAAAATTCAGGCCTCTGGGGGAAGAGCCCTCACTCTTATTCTGTGGCATAAAGTCGAAGTGTCTACACTTGAACACACTTCAGTTCCTAGTCATTTCAAGTTTTGCATTCCGAACAGAATATGATATTTACAGGGAAGTGATTTTGTTGCTCTGTCTGAACCTCAGGGCTTCCCTGGTGGCTCAGATGGTAAAAAAAAAAAAAAAAAAAAAAATCTGCCTGCAATGCAGGAGACCTGGGTTTGATCCCTGGGTAGGGAAGATCCTCTGGAAAAGGGAATGGCTACCCACTCCAGTATTCTTGCCTGGAGAATGCCATGGATAGAGGAGCCTGGCTGGCCTAAAGTCTGTAGGGTTGCAAAGAGTCAGACAAGACTGGGCAACTAACGTGGGCTTCCCTGGTGTTTTGGGTCACCATACAAGTGAATTTTTTAGTCCTCTGTTGAGAGTGTGGTTGTGGGGCTGGGGAACGTGTTTTGAATTGTGGTGCCCTATATTTCTCTTTTCAAAAAAGTTTTATTTTAGACAGAGCCCAAGTGACACAATGAAGGTTAAATTGCTTTCATTTGGAAATCAGGCCATAGGCCCCCGAGGCACTCATTGCTGCCGCTGCTCTATCCTCAGCAGTCTGTACCCAGTTTTCTCGGCCAGGGCTGGCTTGCTGCAGCCCTGGGCTGAGAGTGTGTCCACGTTGCTGTGATGGTCTCACACTTTTTGAGCCCTATTAGAAGACCTGCCTCTTCAGGCCTGAAGTAGGAGCTCCACCTAAAGTGCAAGGAGCCTGGAAACTTCCTTTGTACCACCCACACTGAGAGACTCATTTGGCTTTCATCAATCAGGAGTATTTATTGTTACATAGTTTTTCTGTACCAAATATTGTGTCTTCACTTAACCAAATTTTGATTTTTGGTTCTGGAATATCTTAAAATTATTCAATGTAACGTTTAGCAGTTATCTCTCAGTTATTAGATCATCTAATGAAAAAAAATACTTTGCTGTGTATGTGGGGTAGGGTGGCATGGGGTTCTACCGTATATTCCATTTTGTTACTGCATCGCTTTGAGACTAGGAAAAAACATCTCACATCACTTAAAAAACTTATTCCTACACTTAAAATGTGGCTACAGCCATTAACACCCACCCTATTGAAAAGAGAATTAAGTTGTGATATTCTTTGAAAGTAAAAGATGGCAATGAGAATGTGAAGCTCAGAGGTGTCTGAGCAAGAGGAGTGATACAAATGCAGAATTTAAGACAAAAAATTATCAAGTTTCTCCAGCAGTAACATGGGGATAATAATACCTCTTGGAGGTGTTATAAGAATTAATTAGATGCCATTTGTGAAGAGTTCCAACCTGAGCATTCTGTTTTATTATTATTATTAGCTTCGTATTGTTCTTGGAAACCCAGCATTCAAAATGATCTGCAAAACCCGACCTTTGTTATCAAGGATGTTGCATATGCTAATGGAATGTGCCGATGGTGAGATATTATGAAAATGGGACATCTGTCCTCATGATCTCAGGTGAAGAGGAAATAAGCTAAATTTCATGGACTGTATGCTTTTCTACTACTATTTCCATGACAGTATGCTCAGGTGAGCTCTTCCTGGATCCATTTAATAAAACAGTATGGGGATACTCCAAAGCGAGAGAACATTCATTTTCCTGCAGTGGTACTGGAATTGTTTTTCTTCTCCTCTTCATGTAAAATATCAGCTTGGCTCTAAAGTTCAGAGTCAGAAGTCATATCCCTGGATTTCTAAGCAGCCTCCTAACTTATCTCCCCTCCCCAATCCCCCACCCACCCATCCTCACTTCTGTTCACCGCCTGCCCTCCTGTGCTCATTCTTGGTCCAGAGCTCAAAGTGGTCTTTGCTGTATCCGCCCTTCCACTGCTCAGAGCCTGTCCGTGGCTGCCCTGCCATGTTCCATGACCCCTTCCTGCTGTCTCTCACTCCTTTCCTTCTGGTCACATTGGATTCTGATTTTTCTTGACCACTCCAAGAATGTTTGTGTCACAACCTTATTGTTTCCTGTTCCTGAAATACTCTCACCTACCCTTTCACTTAAAAAAAAAAACCAAAACTCCAAATCTACAAAAAAAGTTGAAAGAATAGTACAGTCAACACCCATGTTCACCTTAATTCACTGATTAACACTTTCCACATTTGCTTTATCTTCCTGCCTTTTTCCTTTTTAGCCCGTATAAATATTAAATGACTGTTTTTGTTTGTTTGTTCATTGAACCATTTCAGAGTAATTTGCAAACTTTCAGACATTTCACCCCAAAATACTCCAACATTTATCTCCTGAGGACACGTGCTTTCTCCTTCATAACCGTAACATCATTACATCATTATTATACTCCCAAGTTGAACCTGATTATAGTAATATCTGATATGCAGTCCATCTCAAATTTCTCCAATGATCCCCCCCAAAGTTCTTTAGAGTTGCATTTTTAAACTCCAGAATCTAGTTTAAAATTACATGTTTCATTTAGTTGCCATGTCTCTTTAGTCTCCTTTAGAACAGTTTAGTTTTTTCTTTCGTCTTTTCATAACATTGACATTTATCAGGAATATAGGACAACTGTTTTGTTGACTATCCCACAATCTCAATTTATCTGATGGTTTCTTGGTCATTAGATTCGGGTTAAACATACTTGAGAAAACCAGGTGAAGATGCCTTACTCATAGCATCATACTGCAAAGCCCCAAATCTGGTGCCTGCCAAACTTTTCCCTTGCAGTTTTATGCTTTTGCTTTATTAAGTAATCTCTGGAGCACCGTTTTGAGATAATATGAATATCTCAACAAAATTTTACCCAGTGGTTTTTGCATTCATTGGTGACCTGGCTTGAATCAGTTATTTTGTTGCTATTTGTCAAGTGGCAGTTTTCTAATTCTGTTACTAGCTAGTGTTTTTCTGTTACAGAAGAAATTTTCCTCCTTTCTCCCCACTTTTAGGAATGTTAGTATTGATTCATGCATATTTTTAAAGAATAAAATAGATAACCTGTATTTGGTGTATAAGGATCTGTGACCAGTATTCCTCTTTTTGTTGATCACGTTGTCCCAAAATCCATCAGTGGGAGGTCTTTCCAGCTGACTCCTGGGTCCTTAAGACATGGTCTTACTGGTTTTTGAGCACTGCATTTTCTGGCACATCAAGTTATTCTAGCTGATCAGGACAGCTAGAGGAGACTCTCCCTCCTGTTCCTCAGTCATCTGATCTCTTTCACTCAGTGTCCGAACTAAATGTCACTGCGGCAGAGAGGCCTTCCCTGCCCCTCTAGGAGAAGTGTGTCCCCTACCCCCAATCCAAACCTGCTTCCTGATGTTTCCTTTGGTGTGTGCTAGTTGCTCAGTTGTGTCCAACTCTTTGTGATGCGGTAGACTGCAGCCCGCCAGGCTCCTCTGTGCATGGGATTCTCCAGGCAAGAATACTGGAGTGGGTTGCCGTTTCCTTCTCTAGGGGATCTTCTCAACCCAGGGATCGAACCCAGGTCTCCCACGTGGCAAGCAGATTCTTCATGGTCTGAGCCACTGGGGAAGCATATCCCCATTCAATATTTGTTTGTTTACTTGTAGTTTATTTTCCCAACTAGCACGAAATTTTTAAATTGGCAACAATTCACCTGTTTTGCTCATGACTGGGTCCCTAGTATCTGGCCCATAGTGTGTCCTCAGCAAATAGTTGTAGAAAAAATTGAGTGAGTGGATTTACCACCCCATCTTAAGGTTTCGTCAAGCTCTTCCAGATTAGCTGCTGCCTTTCTTTCCTTTGCATTGAGATGAATCCGGTTGCGTGGAGTTCACACTCATTTGTCCGGCATATATGGCAATTTTACTTCTAGCCATTCTCCTGCCTTTGTGTTCAGGTGACAGTTCGGAACAGTTTTCGCTAACAGTGCATCACGTGACCCTCAGTGCGAGGCCCTTGACTGTAACAGTGGAGGCATCTACCATGCAGTTCCTCCTTCCCCAGCTTCTCTGATCAGGCAATCTGGGTATTTTAGAAATAAAAAATGAAACACTTGACACTCTGTTAGAATTTTTACATGGGCTCCAATGCTGGGAACTAAAAATTAAGTAGAATAAGGGCTTTATATTCTATATGAACAAATAACACCTTAAAAACCGTCATGGAGTATAAGAGTTGTTCTTAGCCTCCAAGGATTTCAGTCCTAGTTGTGTTGATGAGAATTAAGAATAGAATATGGAAGTTTTCAACTATTATCTCCTCAAGTATTTTATCATGCCCTTTCCTTTTGTCTTCTCCTTCTGGGATGCCTGTGATTTGAATGGGGGGTTGTTTAACATTGTCCCAGGGGTCTCTAAGGCAATCCTGTTGCTGGCATATACCCTGAGGAAACCAGAATTGAAAGAGACACAGGTACCCCAGTGTTCATTACAGCACTATTTACAATAGCTAGGACATGGAAGCAACCTAGGTGTCCATCAGCAGATGAATGGACAAAGAAGTTGTGGTACATATCCATAATGGAATATTACTCAGCTATAAAAAAAAAAAAAAGAATGTACTTGAGTCAGTTCTGATGAGGAAGATGAACCTGGAGCCTATTATAGAGAGTGAAGTAAGTCAGAAAGAGAAAGACAAACACTGTATATTAACACATATATATGGGACTTAGAAAGACATTACCAATGATCCTATGTGCAGGGCAGCAAACACAGATGTAAAGAACAGACTTTTGGACTCAATGGGAGAAGGTTCAGTTCAGTTCAGTTCAGTCACTCAGTCGTGTCTGACTCTTTACAACCCCATGAACTGCAGCATGCCAGGCCTCCCTGTCCATCACCAACTCCCAGAGTCCACTCAAACCCATGTCCATTGAGTCAGCGATGCCATCCAACCATCTCGTCCTCTGTCGTCCCCTTCTCCTCCTGCCCTCAATCTTTCCCAGCATCAGGGTCTTTTCCATTGAGTCAGCTCTTCGCATCAGGTAGCCAAAGTATTGGAGTTTCAGCTTCAACATAAGTCCTTCCAATGAACACCCAGGACTGATCTCCTTTAGGATGGACTGGTTGTATCTCCTTGCAGTCCAAGGGACTCTCAAGAGTCTTATCCAACAACCACAATTCAAAAACATCAATTCTTTGGCACTCAGCTTTCTTTATAGTCCAACTCTCCCATCCATACGTGACTACTGGAAAAACCATAGCCTTGACTAGACGAACCTTTGTTGGCAAAGGGAGAAGGTTAGGGTGGGGTGAATTGAGAGAATAGCATTGAAACATGTACATTACCTTATGTAAAATAGATGGCCAGTGCAAGTTTGATGCATGAAGCAGGGCACCCAAAGCCGGTGCTCTGGGACAACCCAGAGGGATGGGGCGGGGAGGGAGGTGGAAGGGGGATTCAGGATGGGAGGATACATGTGTACCTGTGACAAATTCATATTGATGTATGCTGAAAGCCATCACAGTATTGTAAAGTAATTATCCTCCCATTAAAATTAATTAATTTTAAATAAATAAATGAATATGTGGCAAGAAT
The DNA here is from genome assembly GCF_000754665.1 of Bison bison bison. Lineage (NCBI taxonomy): Eukaryota > Metazoa > Chordata > Mammalia > Artiodactyla > Bovidae > Bison > Bison bison. Next base: position 5,752,706 of record NW_011494790.1, read on the forward strand.
TGTACTTTAACACTGAATGTATTTGATGGATGGAGAGGCCTGAATGGTGGCCCCAAACATATCGGATCCTAATCCCTGGAACCAACAAATGTTATCTAATTTGGAAAAAGAGCCTTGGCAGCTGTGGTTCATTTTAATGATTTTGAGATGAAGAGATCATGCTGGATTATCCTATGGGTCATAAATCCTATCAACAAATGTATTAAGAGGGAGGTTTGACACACAGAGAAACTGGAAGAGGCAAGGAACAGGTTCTCCCCGGTGCCTCCCGAGGGAGCATGGTCTGTTGATACCTTGATTGGGGCCAATTGATACTGATTTTTGGATTTCTGACTACAAGAACTATGAGAGAATCAATTTTCACTCTTTAAAACGACCAAGTCTGTGTTAATGGGACAGCAGCCATAGAAGCCAAATAGAACTGTAAACTATATTCTCCCACCTTTATTGTGATCCTCAAATGACCTCAAATGACCCTGTACATGGGCCCCTTTACCTCTGTTTCATAGAAGAAGGACCAAGGGCTGAAGGAGTCATATGACTCGAACCAGCTTTTCTGAGTCTTAATCCAGTGCTCCGTTCACTCCCAGTACCCTGCCTCCTCCTAGGAACGAAAGCCAGTGAACAGCACAGACCACTAGTCAAGATAGTTCATAAAAGAGACAGACCACTGTGGCTGGAGCCATCAGGGACAGACAGGAGACAGGTACAAGCCCAAGGGCATCCTTAGGGGTAAAGATACTTAAGGGTTGGAAGATGACCAGCCTCTTTCCCGTGGCCCAGGGCACTTACTCCCTCAGCAAGTGCTGATTTAACCTCCCAGACTCTGGATGCCTTTGAGCATGTGTGTCTATCTGTCTGTATCTGCTTGGAGGAGAGAACCCCTTGCTATCTGGCTGATGATACGTTTTAGCCCCATCTCGTGGAATCTTTGCCTCTTCGGTTCCTCTATGTGATGGCTTCCTGACACGTTACAGGCAGTGGGATCTGGGCAAGCTTGAGCAAGGCTCCAGATGAAAGCCACAGAATGACTTGCAGTTCCAGCCCACTGCAGAGTGCTTGCTTTGGCTCACTTTTTCTCCCTGGCAGCTTTTACAGTTCTCTCGTTGGAGGCCCTGCTGTGGACTGTGCTCTAGGCCTCTTGGTGTGCATGGCTGTTCTGCCAATTATCCCACCAATGGGGTCTGTGTGCCCGACTTCACTCACCAGTCATTTTGCTTCTGAAAGCCAGGTGTGGTCTGGAGGAGAAGACAGTAAATGGAATTCCATCCCTCCCCTCAGGGAGCTCTCAGCCGTGTATGAAACAGCAAGGAAACAGCTTGACTGAAGTGTGGTGACACTAATGGGGCAATGAGAACTCCACACGGCTCCTCCCGCTCCCTTCCTAGGGAAATGTGCTATGTGTTTAATAAAGAGGGCTCTGTGGGCTCACTCCTGAGTCCAGGGAATCCTCACAGGGGGATCCAGCTGGGGCATCTGGATGGTTCACATCCCCACAGTGTAGATCCAGATATTTTGTGTGTGATGATTTATGTGCTTTGGTTTATCCATTCGTTGTCCATTTCCTTTCTATAACTTAGAGCATGGTCTTGAAACCTTGAATGTATGGGCTTTTGGTCTAGCTCAGTGTGAGATAGAGTGTGGATATATTAGTGACTTATTTATCTTTTCAGCATCCACTGACCACCATCCTCAACTCATTTGCATTTATTGCCATTTATCAGTGATGGGAGTTATAAAAGGACCTGAATTTTATAGGCATTGTGTGGAGCCCCACAGTAGCTGGAGAGCTTGAAAAGCCTCAGATCTGTGTGGCATTGGGTGACATATGGGGTCAGCATTAGGGATCTGGGATAGATGGTCTCACCTTTGTCATTCTGGGGGTCCTTTTTAATGTCAGGCTTTGTGTAGAACATCCCATACAATCCCCTGATTGAACATTATCTCTTGATTAAGCAGAAAGGTAGAAAGAAGAAAGTGACTCTGAATTTCAGGACATTTAATATTTTCTAATTTATTGATCACAACAACAACTGTAGACATGTGGGGGGAAAATACTAGGGCCTCTGTGCATGGCTTTGTTTTTTCAGGCGTTGGCAGTATTTGGACTCACAGGTCTCTCATAATAGCTTCACAGTCATGAGTCACTGTCCTCCACCTTGATGACCAATTAGGTTATACTGCAAGCTTACAGTGGCCATTGTCTCTTTCCTAAAGGAAGAAATATAATAAATTATTACAGCTATTGAAATAAGTAAGATTCCATTTGATATTACATTTTTTGTGTGAAAACAGAACTGAAAGACTTTGACAGAAAATGTATTTTATTGTTTTGTGCATACTGTCTTGATGACTGTAGCTTTGTAGTATAGTCTGAAGTCAGGAAGGTTGATTCCCCCATCTCTGTTTTTCTTTCTCAAGATTGCTTTGGCTATTTGAGGTTCTTTGTGTTTTCATACAAATTGTAATTTTTTTCCCTAGTTATGTGAAAAGGGCCGTTGGTAGTTTGATAGGGCTTGCATTGACTCTGTAGATTGCTTTGGGTGGTGTAATCCTTTGGTCAGTTTTTGCTTAACTGTGTGTGTTCCAATGAAGCGGCAGTGACTGCAGTGGATTGGAGCTCAGCACTTTGAACTCTATGGTGGTCCTGTCTCCAAAGACATTTTCACTTCTATTCCCTGCTTCTGGGAGCTTCCAAGTGATTTTATTTTTCACTCTGGAGCCCACTATGTAGGTGGCTGAAAAGCATACACATATTTTTATTGTTTGCTTATTCTGAGACACTGTGTTATTGTATGATATGTAGAAGTTTGTTAGTGTGGTTATGAGTGAACATGAGAGAGGATATACTTTAAATTACTGTCATCAATTTAACACATTATTAAAACCAGATATAATTTTTCCTTTTGTTTTTATAGAAAATAAACATCTATTTTCCTCTTCCCTCCCCAAGTGGAAGTTTCTTAAGAGCTTCCAAGGTTGGATAGCCATTGGGTGAGTTGTGATAATGAGAATAAAGTTTATTAAAGGAAGGCAAGACCTAAAATGCACCCATTCTAGTTTTTCTGTGTTCTAAAATCAGTCCTTAGGAAGTCATCTCTCTATTTGTAAGTTGTAGCATATCAGTGAATAAGCAAATAGAACCAACTTTGGTTGGTTTGCTCTGCTGATACTATAAGACATATCAAGAAGAGGAGTTCTGATTTTCCTGGAATTTATTTTGGTTTTGAGTAACAATTTAGTTAAGCCTGGATATCTGAAAAAATAAAATGTAATGGGTTATGTTACAGAGGCCACATGAGTAGCACAGCCAGAGGATTTAGAAATGTAGGAGCATGACTTGAACTGGACCATGAAGGTTGATTGGGGGGAAGTAAGTGAATGAAGGAAGGTCACCAGGGGTGAGCACAGGAGTAGGAGTGAAAGGCATGATGAAGATGTGATCAGAAATGGAAATGAGCCAGCTTGTCTGAGAGCTTGAGTAACCCTGAGTGTGGGCAGAGGGCACTTCATGGAAAGAGTGGTCGGGCACAGACTGTAGTGTCTCTCACATGCCAGTCTATGAGGTTTGGGTTTTATCTTCTCAGGGTGGGGCATGTCTGGGGTTTTTAATTAGGAAAATCTTCAGTAAGGTTTCTGCACTGGAGAAACACGGTGTGAATAGAGTGGAGGAAGCAAAGTATAGAAAAGGAAGACAGACAATAAATCTAGAACGATGAGATTGAGAGGGAAAGGAAGCGTGTGACAGGTGCTAAGGAAGAAGAGTCAACAGGACAAGCTGAAGGATGGGAGGCAGGATGCAGACCAGGGGCACTGTGGTAGCTCAGAAAGAAATAGGGAATTAGGAGAGAAATCATCTGGGGGCATAATAATATCCCTTTTAGTTGTGTTTAGTTATGTCAGATCTGAAAATGAGGGCATAACGGCCAAGTGGGACGTCCCACCTGCTGCGGGAGGTGCAGCGTCCTGGAGCTCAGCGCTCTTTCCAGGACTTTGATGTGATGGGGTGGAGGTGCGGGAGGAGCAGCAGCAACACTGAGGCCTCTGCTAGGCTGCTGGCGGGAGGCAGATGCTCTGCAGAATCCGCCTTGACTTGTGCTCCTGTGGTTTGGGTCTTAATGAGAGAAATGCAGCGACTTCTGTGCAGCTCAGAGTACAGGGCCTGGCCTTAAGAAGTGTGTTCAGCTGCAGCCTGCAGCTGAGATTTCTTGAGTCCGTCTAACTGGATCCTGAGCCTAATGCTCTGAATGGAGAAACACCTTAATATCCTGAATTTGGGTCATCAGCCTCTATGTCCCCTAGAGATGCCCCCAGAAGCCAGGCGGAAAGGCTCCTTTTGTGATTCAGTGAAGACCTGAGAAATTCTAGCACTGACAGAAGTCCCCCTCTCTCTTTCTCTCTCTTGCTTAAGGAGTTGGACTGTAGGGGTGGCTCTTAGCCCGGCCACTGTTCTTTTCTCAAGAAAGAACCTGAACTATACTCAAGAAAAATGAGTGTTGGACTGTGAAGTTCTGTATGGTTCAGTAGGGGAGGTGTCATTTAGGCACAGAAACTTTAAAGGCAGAATTTTGGAACCTGGTGCCTTTTTCACATAATACAATAACACGATGTGTGACTCAAGGAGCACTGTGTATTTTCAAGCCTTCTAGTGTGAGGGATTTGCAAAAGGTTGTTACCTAGAATAGCTGACCAGATGGTTTAGATGAATGAAATTATTATTTAATATATACTTTTATTTGTTGGAAATTATCAGCCCAAAGTAGAAAATTTCATTTTGGAAAGCCATTTGACTGTAAGTCATTTGCTCATGTCACTATTCTAGGGATGGCTAAGAATAAACACTTTTCACTACTCTTGTGTAAGAGGCACTCAGAACTCCATGTTAAGATGGATTCTGAGGATCAGTTGCGATCTTAGTGGCTAAACACTAAGGAATCAGTCAAATGGTAAGACCAGCTGTGACAGCAGCACCTGCCAATGGGAATTGTGTTGTGAAATTGGCATAGTTGCATTGGATTTATTTTGGTAGAAATTGGCCAGAAGCTTTGGATGCTTCTTAAAAACAAAACAAAAACAACATTCCTAACTTGTATTTAGGGGAAATGCATTCCATCACCCTATGAATTGATTTGGGTTGCTGAAGGGTAATGGAGGCTAAGGCAGCCTTATTTTTTGCCCCAGTTAATTTTGGAATTCCATTTTTCAAGGGACTCTCTGACCCACTTTGGGTCTGAGGGTTGTACTGCGATACTGCTTCTGGAGAAGCATTCAAAACTCTGTGTCTCTGCCAAGATCAATTTGGCTCAGTAATTGTACAGAGCTCTCCAATTTAAGGACATTTCTCACATGCAAACTCTAATTGGTTCCTCATAAAAGCCCAGTGAGGTCACTCTTACTGTTTATTTGCCTGAACTTTATCCCATCATTTGTTTCTTTGTAATGTTTGAGGCTGCAACTTTGTGGGAAGTAGGCAGAGTAGGTAGAATTCTTTGGTGGTGGTGTGCCCTTCACAGGTGAGGAGATCATCCCTAACTTTACAGGATTGAAGTTACCATCCAACGTATCTGAAACTGAACAAATGGCAAAGTCTGGGACCTATTTCCCCTTCTATGACTAGTACATCTCTTTCTATGACTATCTCTAGTACATCTCACCTTTCTATAGGTGAAATGTTCTTTTTCCCTTCACCGCATCTTCTTTACCCCATTCTGTACCAGGACGTCACTGTGTATGTGTCTGTGTGTGCATATCCCCATGTGTACTCACCTTAAGAATCTCCATTTGTCTCGATTCTAACCAATTGATTCTAAACAGCTTTTGGTGTGAGGGTCAATTAGAGAGGCCATAGTGGAAATGGCAACCCACTCCAGTACACTTGCCTGGAAAATCCCATGGACTGAGGAGTCTACCTACATACAGTCCATGGGGTTGCCAAGAGTCGGACACGACTGAGCAACTTCACTTTCACTTTTCACTTTAATGCACTGGAGAAGGGAATGGCAACCCACTTCAGTATTCTTACCTGGAGAATCCCAGGGACAGAGGAGCCTGGTGGGCTGCCGTCTGTGGGATCGCACAGAGTTGGACACGACTGAAGCGACTTAGCAGCAGCAGCAGCAGCAGTGATATGAATGTGTCTGGACATCATTACCTGCATAGATAGGAAAATCATGTCCAGAAAAAAGAGTATTTAAGGATGACAGGAAATTTTTATTATTTATCAAAGTGTGTGTTTCTGATGACATCATGACATTCTGTTGGAATCTCCTGTTGCTGATCAGGGAGAGCCAGTGAGTCCTGAAAAAAAAAAATGACATCAATAAAAATCACTAAAAGGGCTGACATTAGGAACAAAACCCGTGCTCCCCTTGAGAGTGTCACATTGCAGCTTGAGCCCACACCCTGGGCTGTCTTGGCTTCAGTAATGACACCTGGCCTTTTGTTCCCCCTAGCTCATCTTTGGGCGCCAGATACCACCACGTTGGTTCGTGTGCTTCCCCTTCCGTAGGAACTGATTTGACTACAGTTCTCTTAGCTCATATTTTCTCCCTCATTAAAGTGCCTATGTGCAATTTGCTGGAAGGAGGTTGCCAGCCTACAACCACTGTTGGGCTGCAGTGCCCTTTTGCTGGTGATTAATTTCCCCAGCGACACAGGGTTCATTGTCTAGTTAGATTTAGTTTTACAGTCAATCTGCAGTTCACTGGAATATGTATGAAGGAATGCTCCCCCATTCATCAGCGAGTTATGGCTCTGATTTAGCATTTTTATGTAGGGAGTTCAGTGGCATACATTGCTGTGGCCACGTAGCCGACTTCGTTTCAGAGGAACGGTAGAGACGCAGTTTAAAGCTCTAACCTTTTGCTGCCAGTGAGCCCTCCTTCCCGTGTTCTCGACAGCTCTGTGCAGCTTCTTCATTAGGAGGATGTGAAACATCTCCAGGGCTGTCACAAACCGCAGCGTTGGTGGATGAGACCCCAAGTGAAGCCAGTGTATGGGTTTGGTTCTGGAGATGTGAGTTAATGTTCCTCGTTTTTTGTGGTGCTGCTTCTTCATGATCACAGATGGCCCCCGCTTAGCTTTGTTCCAGAAATCTGAATGTGTGACTCTGGATCTGATCATTCTCATGATTTTGACAGAAGCTGGGACTTGGGATGCTGATTTAAAGGTGCATAGATAGTTATTTTGTGTAATATGGTGGCTCAGATGGTAAGGAATCTGCCTGCAATGCAAAAGGACCTGGGTTTGATCCCTGGACCAGGAAGACCCCCACTGGGGGAAGAAATAGCAAACCACTCCTGTATTCTTGCCTGGAAAATCCCAAGGACAGAGGAGCCTGGTGGGCTACAGTTCATGGGGTCGCAAAGAGTGACATGACTAAGTGACTAACACATACACATTGCTTAATATATCTAGACCTCCCTCTGAGATGTTTTAACACACCATTTTCAAGGCTCATGCAGCTTTGTCACTTGCTTTAAAGGACTCTGTTCTACTTATATAGTATTTCTGAGCCCAGGTTCTTCATCTGTATAATAGAGAAGTCAATGCTTATCTTTCAATGATGGGGATGATTAAGTACCAGGAACAGAGAAGATGATTAGCAAATAATAGCTACCAAGCTGATGAGGGGAAGCCTGGCTTAGAGTAATTTTTTTTAATGTAACTGGCAACTTATTGACAGATGGTCTATTCCAGTGGCATACCTTCCGCAAAATCTTATTAAAGATAGAAACTCTGGAGAAGTACAAAAATTAACTCATGGCATCAGATTATGGAACATAGAGTATAGATTATCATTAAATGTAAATGGAGAAAAGACAGAGACATCTTGGGCTATGCATTCCAAAGTCTTTTGGCCGAAAGTTGAGAGGTGACGCGGGAAACATGAGCGCTGGAATGGACTGACCTTCATTCATACAGCCCTCGTGCAGTTTGAGCATCCGTTACTGACAGGGCTGTGTTCTGCTCTGAGGACACATCAGGGAACAGAGTGGAGAAGGTTTCTGCTCTCACGGAGCTAACAATGGGGACAGGGTTCCCAGGTGGCGCAGTGGTAAAGAATCCGCCTGCCAGTGCAGGAGATGCGAGAGACTCAGTTTTGATCTCTGGGTCAGGAAGAGCCCCTGGAGTAGGAACTGGCAACCCACTCCAGTATTCTTGCCTGGAAAATTCCATGGGATTTTTTTGTTTTGTTTTGTTTTCTAGCAGGCTACAGTCTGTGGAATCACATAGAATCTGACACGACTAAGCAACTGAGCATGCGTGCACACGGGGACAGGGGAGGTGGGGGGCAGGGAAGAACACTTAGCATAAACTACGAGCCAAGAAACCATCAGAGAATAACAAATGATTTGCCAAGAAATTAAATAGGGTGATCTGATGGCTTCTTTTTCTCTGAGGGTGTGACATGCTAGCTGGCCTAGAATGACCAGAATTCCGAGTAGAGAGAACCTCCTCCAGCTAGGGCAAGAGCAGCCTAAGGAAGAGCCACTTGGGTGAGGGGGAGAGTGTGTGAGGGAGAGGTGGGGAGTGGGGAGGGGGT
>NW_011494790.1:5761350-5772322 GCF_000754665.1 Bison bison bison
GGTGGCTGGCCCAGAGCGGGAGTGGTGAGGTTGGAGAAAAGTGATTGAAGGCAGGCCGTGTTCTGCAGGAGGGTGTGAGGACTTGCTGGCAGGTGAGTTGGAAGAGGCAGGTCAAGGGAAAATCAAGGACAGCTTCTAGACTGTTGGCCGGAGTAAGAGTAGAAGGTGGTTCTGGTTACTAAGGCAAGGAAGGCTTGAGGAGGGGCAGCTTATGGCAAAACAAGGGTTAGGTTTTATGTGAAATTTGAGAAGTCTGTGTAATACCCATGTGGGGTCTGAATTCCAAAGAAAGGTTCGGTTTGGTCTAGAGAAGCCGGTTGGGGACTTCTAGGCCAGAGGGCGTTACATAAGGCCATGGGAGGTGATGAGGTCAGACAGCAAGAAAGGACTCCAGGCCAGACCCTGTGAGGCTGCAGATCTTGAGATCAAGCAGAGGAGCAGGAGGGGATGTGCCCAGGGATTAGGAGGAAAACCAGGTGAGCAGTTTCACAGCAGCAAAACGAAGCAGTTTCAGGCAGCAGAGCGGTCCATCCCCTGTGTAGAGTCATGCTGGTGGGTCCACACTGATCTGGGCAGAGACCCTGGAATTGGGTCTGGGGTGAGGGCACATGGCTGGAAAGTGGAAGACAGGGGCCAGAAGAAACACTTGACAAATGACAAAGGCCTTTGCGATTCCAGTAGCATGAGGGTGTTGGCTAAAAAAAGATGTACTTGAGAGTTGCGAGTTAAGTTTTATTTGGGCCAAAATGAGGACTGCAGCCAGGGAGGCAGCACCTCAGATAGCTCAGAGAGACTGCTCCAAAGAGGCAATGGGAGGAAGGTCGATATATAAGGTTTTGGTGAAGGTGGAGTTCAATACTATTAGGCACTCATTTTACAAAAGGTTTTTTGCTCGTCAGGAGGATCTGAGGTCATCATGAAGGGATTTAGTGCTTTTCCAGATATGAGGAGATGCAAGGATTGAGATCATAAAATCTGTTCCTAAAGACCTGTCCCACCAGATTTCCTGGAGCACGGAGTGCCTCACTTCATGCTGAACTCCCTCAGGGGGTGTTGAAGGTGAGCAGCTGCAATAGCTCAGGGCTCAACCTCTGCAGAGGCAGATGGCAAACGCCCTTGTTGTTCAGTTGTAGGTGATGCTCTTGGCAAGAGCAAATTTGTAGTTGAGAAGGGGCACTAGAGTCTCCTCTCAGGAAGATCGGGCTCTTGGTCAAGGCATGATCCTGAGCACTGTTTTGAGACCTTTCCCTTCCCTGTTACCAAATCAGGCTTCTGTAGGGCCAGCCTTACGTGAGCAGTAGGGCCTGGAGTGATTTTACAACTTAAAACTATTTCTTTTCCTTCAGCCTGGAGCCTGCCTGGGCATGTCTGTGTAACTGAGAAAGGCCTTCAGGGTGAATGAGATAGGAAGCCAGTCTTGGAGGAAGGATAAGTTTTGGGTAGATAGAATAAGGGTGTGCCAGATGGGGAGGGGAGTCGAAACACTCCAGCTAGGAAAAAACTCAGCACTGTATCAACATGGCAATGAAAACTCCAGTAAGTAGCACAGCAGGAAGGGGAGCGTGAGCCTCACTTTTTGCTTGTGTACCTCCTACTGCTCAAAGAGATTTGAAGCCACTGACGTGTAGACGCACATTGTAGAACCTGTCACTCATCCTGCAAACACGTATTGATTGCCAGTAATGACCCCGCAATAGAGGCTGGGCTACCAAGATGGGTGACCCATGACCTTCCCTCAGGGAAGACCAACATGAAAACCCTTGACTGTCAAATAATAACAGACAAGGGGAGAGAGAATTAATTCTGTCTGACTTGATTTCAGCAGGAAGCTCCCAGAGGAGATGCTCTTTGGCTGTAGAAGGATGAAAAGATATCAATCAGGAAGAGAAGAGGAGTTGGCGGGGGGGAGCACCTGGGCAGAGGGCACAGCAGGGGCAGACAGAGTGGGATGAGAGCCTGTGTTGTGGTTACACCACCAGCAACATGGTTCCTGGTGAGCACAGTACGGGGAACAAAACAGAAGGGAAGACAGAAGACGTGTTAAGTGCTGAGCCTGGAGAGAGAGCCTGGACCAAGCTGGGCTTTATTTTTCTGGGCTGTAGGGATTATAGGGTGTTTTGGGGGGGGGTATTTTAGTCCTTTGGCCTAAAATAGAGGCCAAGATTTTTTTTTTTTTTTTGACTTTTTTTTTTTAAACAGAACAGTTTTAGGCTCACAGCAAAAAGTACAGACATTTCCCATATACCATATGCCCCTTGGCCTTTACATGAATTATCGTTGTTGTTCAGTTGCTAAGTGGTGTCTGACTCTTTGCCACCCCGTGGACTGCAGCACACCAGGCTTCTCTGTCCTTCCCTGTCTTCTCCCACAGTTTGCTTAGATTTCATGTTCACTGAGTCAGTGATGCTATTTAACCATCTCATCCTCTGCTGCTCCCTTCTCCTATTGCCTTTAATCTTTCTAAAGCATCAGGGTCTTTCCCAATAAGTTGGCTCAGGGCATCAGGTGGCCAAAGTATTGGCGCCTCAGCGTCAGTCCTTCCAGTGAATATTCAGGGTTCATTTCTTTTAGAATTGATTGGTTTGAACTCCTTGCTGTCCAAGGGATTCTCAAGAGTCTTCTCCAACACCACAGTTTGAAAGCATCAATTCTTTAGTAGTCAGCCTTCCTTATGGTCCAACTGTCACATCCATGTGGAAAATTCTTAAAGAAATGGGAATACCAGACCACCTGACCTGCCTCCTGAGAAATCTGTTTGCAGATCAAGAAGCAACAGTTAGAACTGGACATGGAACAATGGACTGGTCCAAATTGGGAAAGGAGTACATCAAGGCTGTGTATTGTCACCCTGCTTATTTAACTTATATGCAGAGTACATCATGCGAAATGCTGGGCTGGATGAAGGACAAGCTGGAATCAAGATTGTTGGGAGAAATATCGATAACCTCAGATATGCAGATGACACCACCCTTATGGCAGAAAGTGGAGGAACTAAAAAGCCTCTTGATGAAAGTGAAAGAGGAGAGTGAAAAAGTTGGCTTAAAGCTCAACATTCAGAAAACTAAGATCATGGCATTCAGTCCCATCATTTCATGGCAAATAGGTGGGGAAACAGTGAGAGACTTTGTTTTTGGGGGCTCCAAAATCACTGCGGATGGTGACAGCAGCCATGAAATTAAGAGATGCTTTCTCTTTGGAAGAAAAGCTATGACCAACCTAGACAGCATATTAAAAAGCAGAGACATCACTTTGCCAAAAATGTCCCTGTAGTCAAATCTGTGGTTTTTGTAGTAGTCATGTATGGATGTGAGAGTTGGACTATAAAGGAGGCTGAACACCGAAGAACTGATGCTTTTGAACTGTGGTGTTAGAGAAGATTCTTGAGAGTCCCTTGGACTGCAAGGAGATCCAACCAGTCCATCCTAAAGGAAATCAGTCCTGACTATCCATTGGAAGGACTGATGCTGAAGCTGAAATTCCAATACTTTGGCCACCTGATGCAAAGAACTGACTCATTGCAAAAGACCCTCATGCTGGGAAAGATTGAAAGCAGGAGGAGAAGGGGGCGATGGAGGATGAGATAGTTGGATGGCATCACTGGCTTGATGGACATGAGTTTGAGCAAGCTCTGCGAGTTGGTGATGGACAGGGATGCCTGGCATGCTACAGTCCATGGGGTCGCAAAGAGACATGACTGAGCTACTGAACTGAACTGAACTCTGTAAAAGTGAAGTAAACAGAGTGAGTACATAGCACTGACATAGTCCTTTCCCAGTTCTGAACTGGTCAGTTCTTCCATGTCCTGTTCTAACTGTTGCTTCTTGACCTGCATGCAGGTTTCTCTGAAGACAGGTAAGACGGTCTGGTATTTCTATCTCTTTAAGAATTTTAAACAATTTGTTGTAATCCACACAGTCAAAGGCTTTAGTATAGAAGTAGATGTTTTTCTGGAATTCCCTGTCTTTCTCTGTGATCCAACGAATGTTGGCAATTTGATCTCTAGTTCCTCTGCCTTTTCTTAACCCAACTTGTACATCTGGAAGTTCTTGGTTCAAACACTACTGAAGCCTAGCTTGAAGGATTTTGAGTATAACCTTGCTAACATGTTTAATGAATGCAAGTGTATGATAGTTTGAACATTCTTTTGGATTGGAATGAACACTGACCTTTTCCAGTCCTGTGGCCACTGCTGAGTTTTCCAAATTTGCTGGCATATTGAGTGCAGCACTTTCACAGCATCACCTTTAGGAATTACATCACTGCCCTCATCAAAGTGGTGATGTTACCACAGATGAACCTCTATGGATGCATCATTATCACCTACAGTCCACAGTTCACATTATGATTGACTCTTGGTGTTGTACAGTCTATGGATTTGAACAAATGTAGAATGACATGTATCCATCATTATGGTACCATACAGAGTTTGCTATTTTCATTGCCCTAAAAATTCTGGACCACTGGTTTTTAAACAGAGAGATAATTGAATTTTATTATACAAAGAAGGAGAATACATAAATGTGCATATGTTTTTCTTTTCCACGGCTCATTTCTAGCCCTGTGGGTCCAAATGCTGAGAGAGTATTGCTACTTAGATGAATTGCCAACATAGTAAATAAAAATTTCTAAAAATCGTAACTTCCTTCTCCGACACAGTATTGTGCTTCACACAGATATGCATGCACATGTATGTATTCTTACACACCTCTCATTATCTTAAGTGAGTATGAAATTATGTAGATTTACTAGGTTCTTCATGGTACTTTACATACTAAAAAATATTCCTTGATGTTGGTGTATTTAATAGCATGAAAGAAAATATATACTTTTTGGAGATGGAAAGAAACAAAAATAAATAAAATACTCTCTTTAATTGGGTGTATTTTATATAAAGTTTTTAAAAATCAACTGTCTTTATAAAGTTTATATGAAAAAACAGGAGAGCTTTGTTTTAGAAAGATCTTTGGTGGGTTGACAATTTTTAGCCTTCTTAAGTGAATTTATAAATGAAAACGTAATCACACTTTTATATTTTATTTGCTATAACCTTCCTTCATCAGTATATAGCACATAGCATATGCTGATGAACCACATGCAATGTGTTTTTAAAATCAGAACCTTTCAGAAGAGCTGGTTTGAGTGGCTGATATGATTTAGGACATAAATTGCTAAAAAAGAATTTCAGTACTTTTAAAGAAAATCTGGTTCCTTTTGCTATATATTCCTTATGTAAAACAACTGTAGTGAAAGATGTGGTATTTTTCTTTTTTTTCCCTGCCTCCTCATACCCCTGAGAAGTTAATGGTTTAAGGAAAACACTCCAAGCCCAACAGATCATGTCAAATATTTGGTTTGGTAGGATTAATATTTTACTACAGAGCAACAGTGGGAGCACTGTCCTAGTTTTAGGGATGATTATGTAAACTAATGAGCCCTGTCCATTAAAAAAAACTTAGGGAAGAAAAAGCTATTTATCATGTGGATTACACTGACTATATTTAGAGGACCCTGAAGTAGGTGTTAAATACTTACAATGGGGTTACATTTAATTAAAGTTGCTCTTTCATGATGCTAAGGTTAACAGTTATGATGTTGTACAAATGTTCAATAGTTTTGTGTGAAAAAAACTTGGTTTATGATTTTGCACCTTGCTCTTTAATGGCTTAGAATGGACTTTTCAGTTAAGTTTCTGTGCATGCTTGTTTAGTCACTTGCCAGGCTCCTCTGTCCATGGGACTTTCCAGGCAAGAATACTGGAGTGGGTTGCCATTCCCTTTTCCAGGGATCTCCCTGACCCAGGGGTAGAACCTGGGTCTCCTCCATTGGAAGTGGATTCTTTGTGCCCTGAGCCACCACCAGGGAAGCTCGTCACTTAAGTTTACCATCTTCTCAATTATTTTCTTAACAGACCTAGAGTTACACTTGGCTGGAGAGAGTTGTAATTGAATATCTCAGCCGCTAGAGGGAGCTGACTCTAGTATTTATTCTGGAGAGACAAGGTGTTCAACTTCTCTGATCCTGAGCCTGTGTCTTGACCTTTAACTTGGAAAGAATTATCCTTATCATTGGGATCACCGCTGTTCCTAACCCAGAGAAGAATCTCTGGGAAGGAAAAAGGAAGGTAAAGACACTGGTCTAAGACTTGGCATATGGATATATATCTGCCTGAAGTTTGTGGTCCATCCGCTTCCTTCAACATAGTTCCCGTAGATGAGCCGCTTTGTTGGGGAAAGTGAGTGATTCTTTCAGAACCATTTCATGCATTAAGTTTGAAATAACAGTAACATGACTAACACTTCTAGAATATCAGGCACTGTTCTCAATGCTCAAAAAAAATACTAGCATAATCCTGGCAATAATCCTGGAAGGTAAGTACTCTTATTCTCATAGAATAGCAAACCAAGGCACTTACCCAACATCACAGAGCTAGTAAGTATTGATGCTGTAATTAGAAACCCAGACAGTGGCTCAAGAATCTGCATTCTCCAACTTTATGGGAGATTGCCTCTCCATACATACCCAGTTTCCCGAGCAAAAACACATTTGTAGAATTAGGCCAAGTTTGTTGTGAAGGGGAAAGTGTTTTGGTTCAAAGGGCACAAAAAGAAAACTGAAGAATAAAAATTTATACCATATTTTATCTGTGAAAACATAGATTTTTTTCCACATTTTAACATCTGAAATCAACTTGTGCTAACAGCTTTATTAGAGGAATACTTGCCAGCATAGCATGTCGACTTTATTAATTGTTAAATTTAACATTCATAAAAGTATAATTTTTGAGAGCAATTTCTATTTTAGATCTTCGCACTTCATGAATTCTCAAGTGTGTGATGATTGTTTAGCTTATAAAGCAAAAATGTGAAATACTCAAAACATATCTCACAGAGGAGAAAATAAAGATTCGATTCATGATTTGGGTGTATTTTAATATGTTTGATAGCATGTCACATGGAGCTTCCAAGGGTGAGAGTTCTTAGGACCATGATGTTTTTTAAATGGCCCTGAATTTGACCTCTTCTTAGATTCTTAGAAGCACTCTCTCCACCCTTATTTGTACACAATCTGGTTAAGTCTACTTATTTTTGCTTTCGACAGCCAGCTCATCTAGGCTTCAACAGGAGTAACAGTATAGACCGTCTGGGGAAGCTGTTTGTCTTCAGAGGGATTGTGCCGTCATTGATCACCTGAGGGTCTCACCATCCCACTGAAGTGTGTGTCAGCCCAGAATTACTCAAGTAAACTGGGCAGAGTCTTTGATGTTTCGGAATGGGTACATGATAGTAATACAGCTGTGTGGGTTTGGTTAAAACTCACTGGCACACAAGCACATCCCTGTGAAAATGCTGTTCAGTGTGGTGAAGTGTTACTTACCTTCCCCCACTGACATATTGAAACCAACCTCTTTAAGAAAAAAAAAATACAGTTTCAGATATATTTTTTAAGGGCGTTCCCAAGAGTCTGCAATTACACACACATTCACCCGAAGTCGAAGTTTGTTCAACCAAGAAAGAAAGGTTTTTCTAGAATAAGTAAAATATGATCAGTATCTTTTACTTAAAACATAAAATAACTTTTATACCATTTATCTTAAATCTGTTTTAAATGATGGTTGTATTCCATGTCTCCTTTTCATTAATTTTTTTATCTATAGTCAGTGCCAGAATAGTCACACTGACTCTCTCCCTCCCTCCCTCCCTCCCTCCCTCTCTCACGCACGCGCGCGCACGAGACAGCACACACACACACACACACACACACACACACACAGACAAAGTAGCTGAGAATTTTGCTTTCACTGCTTTTTTCTAGATCTCTACCTTAGGGCATTTCTCTGTTCTCTAGCAAGCCTACACAGGTTTCATAGGGAGAAGCAGAAGTGAAGTTCAGACTTAGAGTTTGCTAGTTGCTCTCCACTCTATGGAAGGCCCATTGTGGCAAGAAGTTAAAATAATTTCGTGAGCTTGCAGTTGCTGACCACTCTGTGGTAGTGCTTTAGTTGCTAAGTCATGTCCGACTCTTGTGACCCCATGGACTGTAGTCTGCCAGGCTCCTCTGTCCACGTGATTCCCCAGGCAAGAATACTGGAGTGGGTTGCCATTTTGGGAGGTCCGTTGTGGCAAGAAATGAAAATAATTTCATAAGGTGAAATTTATGGATCATTAGTGAGTTTCTGTTCCTCATGTTTTGCGTATTCTGTTTAATCAAAGAAAAATAAAGCTTTATATCTCCTTGGAAACATTAGTTTTGTTTTGAGACTATAATAAACTTTAATTAGAAGTATATTATATTTATGAATTCAGTTTTCATCCTCAACTTTAAAGAACCATATGACCAGAACTATGCTATATTCCTTCATCTCTCAGGTGATGGTAAACTTATTTGGTCATATTTCTCAATGAGATTTTTTTTTTAAGTTACTTAACTACTCTTGGAAACTTCAAGATATGAATCTATTCTAGAAGTTCCAGGAATCTGACAGGTAGATTAGATGTGATTTCACTGGGCAAAAAGGTGTCATTGTTTTATTTACTGGGCTATTTGTAGGAAAATAGCATGTTATGATTTTAGTTATTCCCTTCAGAAATGCTGAGTCTTTGAATGAAAAGTAAAAATAAACAAGGTTCAGAATTGTTGTAGTGAAAGCTTCTGGAGGCACAATGCCTCTAAAATATAGGCCCTTCAATTCCTACTTCATTCAAAAAAGCAGTCATACCCTAGTCTCCTCTGAGATAGCCAGTGGCACAGGAGACGGGGTGTCACAGACTGCCAGCAGGACACATTCTTGCGCTGCCTTTATATGCTCTGGCTGTCTGGTTTGCATACTCGGATCTGCTCGTTGCTTCCCACTTGCTCTTTCATTTGCTTCCCTGGAAGGAACACACTGAAAAATTCAACAGTCTATGGCGCAGCACGCACTTCTCAGACCTCACAAAGTCTTCTTTCCTCTTCCTTTCCAAAATTGTCCTTGTTTGGATACTTATGTTAACCAGTGGGCTCAACCCACGGATCACCTGTTGGGTGGGTATTTGATCCATCCAGAACTTCCGTTCCTTGACTTGTATTTTTGAAACACAAAAGCCCTTTGTGATTTGTGGGGCTGGGCCAGAGATTTCCATTTATGAAAATTACATGCAGCAGGCTTCGCTTCCCAGAAAAGCTGAAAGGGAGAAACAATATCTCATGCTTGATATACTCTACAGATACCTGATCACTCACTGAGTTACATATAGTCATTCCTCGGTATCCACGGGGCATTGGGTCCAGGATGCCCTGTGGGTACCACAATCTGTAGACACTCATGTTCCTTGTATTAAATGGCATAGGACAGTGGGCCCTCTGTATCAATGGATGGAGGGCCGGTGGTTACGGAGGGCTAGCTGTATCTGTGGAGAAGGCGATGGCACCCCACTCCAGTACGCTTGCCTGGAAAATCCCATGGATGGAGGAGACTGGTGGGCTGCAGTCTATGGGGTCAAGAAGAGTCGGACACGACTGAACGACTTCACTTTCACTTCTCAGCAACTTAGCAGCAGCAGCAGCTGTATCTGATCCCATTTCTGGGACAGAGTCAATGGATGGATCTTTGAGAGCCATGAATTCTGCAGTGATGTTTTTAAAGCTGTGGTGCTAGATGCTAATAAAGGATAAATAGGAGGAAACGATTATTTCGAAGAGGAGAGGAAGGACTTTGATAATGTCAGATGCCACTCAAGATGTTCAGATGTTTAGTTTTAGTTCAGTTGTAGCCTCGTTTACTGTCTGTGAACAACAGAAGGTTGTCCCTCACTGAGCCCCGAGCAGAGATTGCCCAAGTGCTCCTGCTTTTTTCTATGTGTATTGTATCTGGCAGTGTTATTTAAAGGTGGTTGGTGTTGCTTTGGGGAAGATAAATTGGCAGCAAGGCAGATTGATCCAATCATGGAGCAAGTTACTAAAGACCAGGAAATAACTGTTAAAATTTACACTGTGCTTTCATATGTATTAAAACCACACCAGCAGAAATAAAAAACTAAGATAAGTTGCTTGGAATGAACTATGTTCAGTTTTCTATGATGCCTATAAATCTTTTTTTTCTATATACATATATGATTTTATATGATTATAATCCTAGTTAAACTTCTTCTCTTGTCTTTTTCAAGTTACATATAACCATGCTTTTCTGTAATCTATAATGACCATGTTTGGTGGTGGCATAATGATTACATTTAAGTCTTCTACCCCTGATGCTTGTGTGGAAACTAGGAGACAGGAGAATCTACATCAGAGATTCAAGGCAAGGGTTCGCATCCTCATGCCTGGTTTTCCGTAATGAAAAGCCGTGGGGAGATGGGATGATGGCTGCCACTCTTTCGGATCCTTGTCTGTGGGTTCTCACTCGCAGCGTCGTCCACTGAACTCAGACCCCCGCAGCCAGGGGTGGGCTGTGCCCCACACCTACTCCTTGTGCCTTACTCTAAAAATTTCAATCCCCTCTAAAACGTAAACCCAGCTATATGGAAAAAAGGGAGCCTTGCTACACTGTTGATAGGATTGTAAATTGGTATAGCCACTGTGGAAAACCAGTATAGAGGTTCTTTAAAAACTGAAAGTAGACTTTCTTTATGGTCCAGCATTGGCAGTCCCGGGCATACATACGGAAAAATGAAGACTCTAACTTGAAAAGATATATGTACGCCAGTGTCCACAGAAGCACTGTATACAATAGCCAAGACGTGGAAGCAACTTAAGTGCTCATCAGCAGATGAGTGGATAACGAATATGTAAGATACATACTTATATATATACATATGTATACACAAAGACAAATATATGTTTATATACATACACATATGTATCAGTTCAGTTCAGTCACTCAGTCGTGTCCAACTCTTTGCGACCCCATGAATCGCAGCACACCAAGCCTCCCTGTCCATCACCAACTCCCAGAGTCCACCCAAACCCATGTCCATCGAGTTGGTGATGCTATCCA
>NW_011494790.1:5772422-5809846 GCF_000754665.1 Bison bison bison
CAATCTTTCCCAGTGTCAGGGTCTTTTCCAGTGAGTCAGCTCTTCGCATCAGGTGGCCAAAGTATTGGAGTTTCAGCTTCAACATCAGTCCTTCCAATGAACACCCAGGACTGATCTCCTTTAGGATGGACTGGTTGGATCTCCTTGCAGTCCAAGGGACTCTCAAGAGTATTCTCCAACACCACAGTTCAAAAGCATCAATTCTCTTCCCTCAGCTTTCTTCACAGTCCAACTCTCACATCTACATGACCACTGGAAAAACCATAGCCTTGACTACATGGACCTTTGTTGGCAAAGGAATGTCTCTGCCTTTTAATATGCTGTCTAGGTTGGTCATAATTTTCCTTCCAAGGAGTAAGCGTCTTTTAATTTCATGCTGCAATCACCATCTGCAGTGATTTTGGAGCCCAGAAAAACAAGCTCTGACACTGTTTCCACTGTTTCCCCATCTATCTGCCATGAACTGATGAGACTGAATGCCATGATCTTCGTTTTCTGAATGTTGAGTTTTAAGCCAACTTTTTCACTCTCCTCTTTCACCTTCATCAAGAGGCTCTTTAGTTCCTCTTCACTTTCTGCCGTAAGGGTGGTGTCATCTGCATATCTGAGGTTATTGATATTTCTCCCAGCAATCTTGATTCCAGCTTGTCCTTCCTCCAGCCCAGCATTTCTCATGATGTACTCTGCATATAAGTTAAATAAGCAGGGTGACAATATACAGCCTTGGCATACTCCTTTCCCAATTGGGAACCAATCTGTTGTTCCATGTCCAGTTCTAACTATTGCTTCCTGACCTGCATACAGGTTTCTCAAGAGGCAGGTCAGGTGGTCTGGTATTCCCATCTCTTTCAGAATTTTCCAGTTTATTGTGATCCACACAGTCAAAGGCTTTGGCATAGTCAATAAAGCAGAAATAGATGTTTTTCTGGAACTCTCTTGCTTTTTCAATGATCCAGCAGATGTTGCCAATTTGATTTCTGGTTCCTCTGCCTTTTCTAAAACCATCTTGAACATCTGGAAGTTCACAGTTCACGTATTGCTGAAGTCTGGCTTGGAGTATTTTAAGCATTACTTTACTAGCGTGTGAGATGACTGCAATTGTGTGGTAGTTTGAGCATTCTTTGGCATTGCCTTTCGTTGAGATTGGAATGAAAACTGCCCTTTTCCAGTCCTGTGGCCACTGCTGAGTTTTCTAAATTTGCTGGCATATTGAGTGCAGCACTTTCATAGCATCATCTTTCAGGATTTGAAATAGCTCAACTGGAATTCCATATACAAACAATAGAATATTAGTCATTAAAAACAATGAAATAATGCCATTTGTAGGAATATGGATGGACCCAGAGATTATCATACTAAGTGAGGTAAGTCAGAGAAAGACAGATATCATATGATATCACTTATATGTGAAATCTAAAAAAATGATAAAAATGAAAAACAGAAACAGACCCACAGACATAGGAAAAAAACTTAAGGTTACCCCAGGGGAAAGGACAGGGGAGAGAGAAATTAAGAATTTGGGATTAACAGATATATACTATGATATATAAACTAGGTAAACAGCAAGGACATACTGTATAGCTCAGGGAACTATATTGAATATCTTATAATAACCTGTGATGGAAAAAAACCTGAAAAGGAATACACACACACACACACACACACACACACGTCTGTATAACTGATTCACTTTGCTATACACCTAAAATGTTATAAATCACCTATACGTGTAAACCCAACTAAATAGTCACATCTTCCACACTAAAACATCAACTGAAACATTTCTTCTTAGCTAAACTCTCAGAAGGGACTGGTTGACTGTGGAAGAAGAGGGACTGAGATGTAGGGGTGAGTATTTGCCAAAGAGGAAGAGAGGTGCAAGGATGGGAGATGGACGGAGGAGGCGATGGTCAGATGTTGCACAGATGTGTCCGTTCACCCTTCCAGGTCCTCCTAAACCGGACGGCCGGATTGGCTGCAGAAGTTGACATAGCTGAGCTGGAGTCCCAGGCTGTGCAGTGGTCATCGGCAGGCTGCTCATCATGAGCATTATGCTGTGGCACTCTCAGTTCTTCTCTGATCACAGTGGTGGGTTGTTTATGCTGATCATGTCCCCAGTAAGACTGAGTTTCTGGCCTCAGGTGAAGGTCACCCTGCCCAAGTTCCAGTTTTTAATAACTTTTTTCAAGCAGGACAAAGTAACTCCTTACTTCAGCTGTATTTGTTGTGAAGTAAAAAGCTACTTTTTACTTGTTGGACAGACTTTAATTTTTTGGGCTCCAAAATCACTGCAGATGGTGATTGCAGCCATGAAATTAAAAGACGCTTACTCCTTGCAAGAAAAGTTATGAGCAACCTAGACAGTATATGAAAAAGCAGAGACATCACTTTTCTAATAAAGGTCCATCTAATCAAAGCTATGGTTTTTGCAGTAGTCATGTATGGATGTAAGAGTTGGACTATAAAGAAAGCTGAGCACTGAAGAATTGATGCTTTTGAACTGTGGTTTTGGAGAAGACTCTTGAGAGTCCCTTGGACTGCAAGGAGATCCAACCAGTCCATCCTAAAGGAGATCAGTCCTGAATGTTCATTGGAAGGACTGATGCTGAAGCTGAAACTCCAGTACTTTGGCCACCTGATGCAAAGAACTGACTCATTGGAAAAGACCCTGATGCTGGGAAAGATTGAAGGTGGGAGGAGAAGGGGATGACAGAGGATGAGATGGTTAGATGGCATCACCGACTTGATGGACATGAGTGTGAGTGACCTCTGGGAGTTGGTGATGGACAGGGAGGCCTGGTGTACTGCAGTCCACAGGGTTGCAGAGTCAGACATGACTGAGCGACTGAACTGAACTGAAAAAGCTACTAGTGTTTTTCGATTCATTTGTTAATGAGTTTTAAAAATCTGTCTAAAAATCAGAGATTTAAATTTCTATTGTTCTTTTCATTAATCATCATGAAGGCTGTCAATGATGGCAGTGAATTAAAAAAAAACATCCAACAAGTTGACAAAAACCAAGATTGTTTTATAAGCATCCTCTAGTGCTTGTGGGTAGAAGCCGATGAGCTTTTTATTAGGGAAAAAGAAAAATAATCAAGTTTAGTGTTTTTTTTTTAAGCTAACTATAGAAAATAATATATATGCATTCACACATTCTTCTGAATACCTAATGTGTACTTTGAGTTATACACAGATGAATAGAAACTGACCTTGTACTCGGAGAGCTTAAAGCCTAGTGGAGAGTTGGACCTACATACACAGACAATGGTGCACAGTGGAATGAATGATGTAAAAGAGGCATGTATATGCATAAAAATCCATTGGCGATTCAGGAGGAAAAACACTTAGGCCGGCTGGAGAAAGTTAGGCAGGCTGTGCTGGAGAGGTGACCTTAGAGCTCACACTTGAAAGATGAGCACAAGTTTTCCAGGCAGAGGAGGAAACTCTAGAAACAGGGAACAGGATGTGCCCAGGCAATGAGGTATGGCAGAGCTACTGTGTCTGGGGAGCTTAAAGTAATTCAATCTTTCTGACAGGTACATATTTTAGTCTTATTGGAGCATAAACCATGAAGAGGCACACACCAAAGGACGAGGCAGAAGAGATGACAAGAGACTGCACCATAAAGGCTTCCATTTAAAGAGGTTTTGATTTTCTTAGGAAGAACCTCTAAAACTTCAGTGTATGTGAGAATCCCCTGGGCACATTCCTGGGCTTCACGTTCTGAAATCCTGCATCAGTGGGTTTGAAGGTGCCTCCATGAATGTGCATTTCTAACAAGCTCTCTAGGTAATTCAAGGATGGTAGGTAGCACAGGAACCAGACTTGAAGAAATGTTACGACATGAGTGGGGAGCCGTTGAACCTTGTTGCACAGGGAGTGAAATGATTGTGTGCGTCCACTGGAGCTGCGCAGTTTTGGAAGAATAATTTGGAGGGGGAGCAGGGAGAGAAGGGTATTAATCCAGGCAGGAAGTAACGGAGGGCACGACCAGGGTGGGGCCAGTAGGGAGAAAACAGAAACATCTATTATTCTTCATCACTTTATATATAGTAAAACTTTCCCAATTTATTTTTCTCCCATTTTCTTTTTTTTAATTAGTTTTTTGGTTGGAGTATAATTGCTTAACAGGTTCCCAGGTGGCTCAGTGAGTAAAGACTCTACCCGCAATGCAGGAGAGGCAGGAAAACACAGGTGAATCCCTGAGTCAGGAAGATCACCTGGAGATGGGCATGGCAACTCACTCTAGTATTCTTGCCTGGAGAATCCCATGGACAGAAGAGCCTGGCAGGCTACAGTCCATGGGGTAGCAAAGAGTCAGACATGACTGATGGGACTGAGCACACACATATGCATATTTGCTTTACAATGCTGTTTCTGCTGTGCAAGAACGTGAATGAATTATATGTATACATACTTTTTCCCCATTTTCTAATTTTCCAAACTAGTGTATTTTTCTGCCATTTTAAGTGGGGCTTGCTCTTTCCTCTTTAATTTTCTATATCTGCCGTGTACATGTCATCTGGCCTTACTTCTCTTTAACCTTGATATATTAACATTCTTTAGAAGTCTATGTTCTAAGAGTCGCTGGTAGAGATAATTCTTGTTTCATGTTGATAGATGTTCACCTGTCTCTCATCTATCACTATAATGGATGACATGATGGGTTTTTGTTATAGCTCTTATTAACCAGAATAACTTATATTTGAAAGTTTGTTGATCCCCATGAACATTAATATGGTTGTCTTCTATGACATGTATGACAATACATTGGTTCAAAGAATATTTCCATAGTTGGCATTAGAAACTTGGTCGTAGCCTTTCAGTCTTTAGACTCTAGCTAAGTAAAGACAGTAAAATCTGAATTATCTAAGCCTCATTAAAAATAATGTTTGTATGTGTTGGCGAGAGGTGATCCCAAATTATAGCTAATATAATTCTTCGAAATTATGAACATCATTTTTTATGGCACACATATTTGGCTAATATTAAAACTGAGCTTGCTTTCAAGAGTATATGATTTTTCTGAGCCATGAAAGAAAGCTTTATCTACAGCCCAGTGGAGTGAAGCAGGTCTGGAATTCAAAACTGTTCACATAAAATGCACAGCCTGACGGATCTGCAAGTAATAACATATATATTCAACCCAAAACAAAGCTCTGTATGGATTTATAACCCAGTCAGCTTTGCAAATACCCATTTTCCCAGTTGCCATAGATAGGTAAGAATTTATATATGGAAAAGAGATATTTTTCATTTTTATTTATTATTCTTTTTTTTAAGAGCAATTTTGGTATGTATTTATAAGGCTTGTAGAGCTTTTACATAATGCATTAATTTTGTTCATCAAAAATAGCAATCAAATTTTATGAAATTTCAGAGTGAAAGTGTGTGTTTCTTAAATTTGTAAAACCTCAAAATATTTGTAAATTCTCAGTAACTTGAACTTTCAGTTGCTATTAAAAATGGCAATTAAAAAATAATATACATTTTTACTAAACAGTATAAAGAGGAATAAAATCAACCATAATCCCATACTCATAAGTGTTCACTAAAAATGCTTTATTTCCATCTCTTTTATTCATGTACATTCATACTTACTATGTTGTAAATAACTTAGCTCATAGAACTCTTGTTTTTTCCTTTTTTAAAATAGACCTATTTCAAGAACATTTCCTATTTGTTACATATTTTTAAAAAGCATTGTTTTAGTTTCCTATGGCCATTGTGACAAATTCCAACAAAGTGGCTTAGGACAACATATATTTATTCTCTTAGAATTCTGTAGATCGTAAGTCTAAAATCACTTTCACTAGGCTGAAATCAAGGTGTTAGGAGGGCTGAGATCCCTCTAGAAACAAGGAGGTCAATTCGCTTCTGTGCCTTTTCCAGATACTGGAACTGAATTCCTTGTTTCCTTTGCTCCTTCCTCTGTCTTCAAAACTATCAACATAGCATCTAGCTTCAGTGTCAAATTACATTCTTCTGTAATCAAATCTCCTGCCTCTCTTTTATAAGACATGTGTGATTACATTTAGGGCCCACCTGGATAATATAGGATAATCTCCTTGTTGCAATATCCTTAATTTAATCACATCTGCAAAATTTCTATTAAGGTAACATATTCATAGATTAAGGAATTAGAACTTTCTATCTTTGGAAGGCATTACTCTTTCTACCACAGTGGTCATTATTGGCTTATAGTATTTCATTTTATGACTGTTTCAATATTTATTAACAGTTGCCCTTGTCTTGTACCTTTGGGTTTTTTCCAATGTTGTACTATTATGAGGGATTCTAAGATTAATTTTCATATGCATAGATTTTTGTGTGTTCAATTTTATTTGTATAATTTTTAGATGTGGAATTAGTTCAAATATATGTGTGCATATCATTTATGTGCCTATATACACA
Source organism: Bison bison bison (assembly GCF_000754665.1). Taxonomy (NCBI): domain Eukaryota; kingdom Metazoa; phylum Chordata; class Mammalia; order Artiodactyla; family Bovidae; genus Bison; species Bison bison. The sequence continues at coordinate 5,778,840 of NW_011494790.1, forward strand.
ATGTACATTTATGTGTATCTGTGTATATGTGCACATATAAATGCACATGCATATGTGTAGCGTGTGCTTTTTCAATCTCCAGATTACTTTCCAGAAAGTTGGTAAAGCATATTTATCTCCTTGTGCTCTCACCAGCATTCACTATTATCTTTTTTTAGTCTTTTCCCGTTAAACTGGTAAAAAGTATCTGATTGATGTTTTAATTGCATTTCTATGATTTATGAAAAGTGAAGAGGTTACCACTTTTTATGCTTAACACCATATTTATTCTCTGATGAATTAATATTTCTTTAAAATTCTGTATCTTCACTGACATACTATCCTCTCATTTGTGGAATAATTTGAGTCAACTTTAACAATGGAACAAAATTCTGATTGCCTCAGAAGTTTATGGTTTCTACCTCTGTCTGTATATGCTCCCTATATGGTACTTGAATGGGAAATTCTTATCTCTGATGTTAATGGGATAATTTTCCATAACTTTAGATGTCTGACCTGGAAAAATGTTCAAGAAAAGAAGACCCGATAAATTAACCTTAATCTTATACTACAGAAAGGTCTTAGTGTCAGCTACTAAAGGGCTAAATATAACCACAGTGACCCACTTAATTGACACTTCTTATAATTGCACTGTAATTCATGCTTAGGAGCTGGATGAGAAATGATGTACCTTAGACCAAGCTTCTGGATCAAGAAACACTGTGTCCTTGAAGTTAACTCCAGACTGACAGTCTCGTGCAATGATTAGTATCTAAGGTTCACTGTTACTCAAAAAGCATTTTGCATTTCATACAAACTAGTTACACACATATTTACATGTGTCCACATATATACAACCACATATATGTTAGTCACCTAGTCATGTCCAGCTCTTTGTGACCCCATGGAGTGTAGCCAGCCAGGCTTCTCTGTCCATTGAATTCTCTAGGCAAGAATACTGGAGTGGGTAGCTATTCCCTTCTCCAGAGGATCTTCTGGACCCAGGGATCAAACCCAGGTTTCCTGCACTGCAGGCAAATTTTTACCATCTGAGCCGCCAGGGAAACTCACCACTACATATGCATGGCCTCTTTTCTGAGATTTTGAAATCTGAGACAGTAGACCTTCTTAACAGGCGCAGCATATATGGATAATATTATGGGCTCATGAAATTCAAAGAATAGTAGGCAAAAAAGGCTTTTTAAAACATAGATGGGGTCAATCTTCACAATATCAGGATTCTAGACCTAACGTTGCTATCAAGTATCTTTCTTACTCTGAGCAGATCCTTCTCCTCTTTCTCCCTTAACATTCATTCTAATGGTTGTATCGGGGATTAAAAGATAGCAATACAGCCTTGCCCTCATGGAGTTCTTACTCTAAGGGGAACTCATCTGCAAACGTGCAGATACTGATATGGTGGGGGAACACTTTTTCTGCAGGAGCTCTCAGGAGCAGACCCCAGTAGAGGGATACCTAACCCAGTAGGGGTAAGGAGGCTTACAGGAAGGTTGTCTGGAGTAAGTGGCAAAGAAGTTTGGTCATAAAGTAGTCAAGGAGTTAGCCTTCCTATTTGTCAGATGATGGCCTTGATCTCTAAGCACTACTCTCAGTTCCATAATTGGATTGCTTAGCTCTGTTAGAGGCCAGTGATTTTGAGTGGAGAGACACACTCTTTTCTAGTTTTCTCCCAGTAGTCTCCCTCCTACAGGATGAACCTCTCCAGCTCTGTAAAGATGACACATTTTCTAGCAGCCTAACTCCTCTTCCAGTGGGACTTTAAACTATGGGGCTTCTCCCAGAACCTTCCCTGGCTTGAGAGTCGATGATAGGGTACATAGAGTACAATCAGTGATTTTGGTCCTGCATGTTCTAATCTCCTTATCTTTCATACAAATCAAGGAGTCACTAATTTGGGAGAAAAGTTCATTTCCCATGTCTATTTGTTCTCTCCTCTTTGATTTTGTGAAGTTATTGGTTATTTGCCACATTTTCTGAGCCTTTAATTCTTCTGGAATCCAGAGAATACCTGAGGAAAATATCACATTCTCTTCCCAGTCTGCCTGTCTTTCTGTCTTTCCCCTCCTGAACCTTATCCTTTGACCTGCCCTTGGGGATTATGTAGTTCTCTACTTAACCTATCAGGAAAGAGAAATCAGTTTTATTTGGTTTATCTATTGTTTTATCTATTCCTTTTAGAAATCTGAATCTCTCTTACCTTGTGATATTGTTTAAACATGTTTTTTAATATTCCTGGCACTATGTAACCCCGATTATTATTCATCTTGTGGCTTTGCAGCATTCAAATCTATCCTTACAAGTTAATTTTCATTGATCCTTTTATCCTCCTTCATATTTTAGCAATGGAAGCAAAAACCTTTACTTAGTAGCTCTAGAAGAGCTTTCTTACAACTCGTTCCCATTGATTCAACTTTCTTCACATTTCTGGCCCAGTTTTTAATTTTTTTCTTAAGAGGTACAGTGATTATAAGGATGGCTCATTCAGGATGGCCAATTTGCTCTTCATACTCTTAGACTCAAACTCTTCAAGACAGCATTTAGAAGATGACCAAAGTACACCTGTAGGTATGGACAGTCTTGGGGATGCAGTCACTCTGGGTACTCTGATGCTAACATTGGATAGAGATCAAAGTTAATGTGTTGCAGAATTCCCAGACCAGGCCAAGATCAGAATACATTTGGAAACTCATTAGGAGCTCCACTTGCCTTGGTGTCTTTTCACTGGACATGGCCTTGTGGCAAGGGTGACAGGCTGGGGAGCTAACAGCTTCCTAGCCTCACACCTACACTAGAAAACTCAATCTTCTGTAGGGTCTAAGTTCAAGGTGAAGTCCCAGGGATAGTAGCCTTAATGCTGTTCTATGTAAAGTGGTGGAAACCCAACTGAATGAACATGGGTCAGAGGGTGGGGTTTAGACAGAAGAATTAAGTCTGCGAAAAGGATCTGGACTTTTTTATATTAGGAGAAGGTGAATAGTGAAGAATTTGACCCTTCTTTAAATACTTACTTCATCTTAAACTAGCATTTCAGGAGCATGACAAGCTTATTTTTCAATTTCATTCACCTTTCTCATAAAAACAATGACTGATAATATCCACTTGATTAAATGAATGAGTATTCTGAATCACAAAGCTTGTCCACGGCTGTATGGGCTTAGTTATTGTGCAATAAGTAGAAAATCTTACTGAATATAGGGACCATAGACCAGCTGTAGTCTTAAAGAATTTCCAATAATCTCAGTTTCTTCTTAGTTCTGTAGCCAGAGTTTGACTGCCTTTGCAACTAAAGTATACTTTAGTTTCTACACATGTAATTATTTTGTCTGAATAAAAATGTCAGTAGTTCTGACAATTTTAACTCTTGTATTTGCTGACTGCATTACCTTCTGAATCATAGGTTCCCAAATCAAGTCAAACAGGTTCGGAGACAAGCTACACTTCAGTGTCACACCTACTCCCACTCTTAAAGGAGTGTGGGAATACATTAGCCACTTTCACTGTAGTAACTAGTTCATTTCTGGCTCTTCACACACTTTACCAATTTTTACTTTTCATCTTGGATACAACCCCAATTCTCGAAGACTTTGAAGTGCAAAAAACATTAAAGTATACTTTCAACATTTAAAGTAAACATTAAAAATATTCAGGTCTTTACCTATTCCTTTGAGAATCTGCATGGTGGAGTGCCCGAAATGTACAAGGTGGAGAGAGTTACGACATCTGCTGCCCACAGACCAGAATGTGTGTCCATCAGTCAAGGGAAGAAATTCATGTTTTAAATCACTGATTTATCCAACTTATTGCTGTCATCTTTGTGGTGTTGCCCACATGCACAGACTTTTCTGGAAGGACCATGGCGGATATGAGAGCTGGTGGCACAGAGTTGCCCCAGCATTGAGCCATTTCGAATTTGACTCTCACCCACTGCCTCTCCTTCAGTTTGCCTCTCCTCTAACACCCACACAGCAAGTCCTTGTTTCAGCCTTTTTCATCTTTGCACTTGAAGATACTTCCAAATGGTAATGATCTCAGTATTCAAGGACAACTGTTGCTAGTTTCTTAAGTCTTTTCCACATGCATCAGGGTCCTTCAACTCCATAATTTATATAGCACAGTTTCAAGTCCCCTTTCACCAGCCTCATTGTTCTTCCCTGGGCAGCCTCTGATGTGTAGTTACCCGGATACCTAAAAAGGGAGCACAGAACATTTTGGGGGCTTATCTCTGGGCATGGGGTGGGAGGTAGGATTCAAAGAGAGTTTACCCTGGATTTGATTGTTACATTTCTTAGAGCCATGTTAAGACCCGAAGAATGTTACCCTAACTACTGTTTCCAGTTACAGAATATAGATAAAAATGAGTCAATATGAGAAAGTCTTTAGAATTTAAAAATATCCTCATGGGCTTCTTTAAAATTCAAGATTCTTTGAGTAAATCAATAGACCTGCTAAAACTGATAAATTTCAGGGCATCTTAAGAGAAAGAATAGATACCTGAACATCTGAAGTATCCCCATTCAAAAAGCATGTCTTGAATGCTTATATAAATCAGGAACTGTCAGACTGTAGAAATACAGAGATCAATAAAACATGACGTTAGCCTTGAGGAAGCTCACAGACTAATAGGAAAGACAGCAGTAAACAGTCAATTGTAATACAGTGTGACCAGCACCCCCTGTAGAAGCATGTTCAGAGCACCATGAAAGCAGAGAGTATGCTGTGGTATGCCCTCTGCTCCAGGCTTGCATCTCTCCAGCATGATATTCTTTTGGCTTCTGCAAATTGCCAATATTTATGTGCATTGTGTTCTAGACACTGCATTGAAGGGCTTTATGTATGTCCTCTCATTTATGTGTGTGAACCTCTTAGAGCTTGGTCCTGTCATGGACCCCATACAAACAGGGAAAGTGGGCAGACATTAACTGACTTGCTTAGGGTCATAGTTAAGTGTTGGATCCAGAATTCAAACCCAGAAATTTTGCTTTTAATGAATATTCTATACTACTTTATTAGAGAAAGCTTTTATCTAGAGTGGTGGTTCTCAACCAGGAGCCATTTTGTCGTCCAAGGAAGTTATGGCAATGTCTGCAGGTATCATTGGACATCACAGCTGCTATGTAGTGGGCAGCAATCAAGGAGGCTGCTAAATGCCCTCCCGTGTACAGGACAGCCCCCCAGACAAAAAAATCAGCCTAAAGTGTCAGTAGTGGTGAGGCTGGGAAACTGCTCTGGAGTATGGTACCATCTCTGTGTAAGCCTTTAAAAGATACTTTTTTGAATATTTAAAACCATTTTTTAAAAGAAGATATGACTTAGTATGGGGCAAAATATATTGGACCAAGTTCCTAAGTATCTGATGAAGTGTATTTTGCCACATAAAATTGAGAAAATATTGTCGTCTTTGTCTCCTGTTATAGATTTCAAGGATCTGAGGAGGCCCTAAGAGTTTGAGGAGATAATACGTAAGAAAGCCCTGGAGGAGAATTATCAGAAATTCTTAAGAGTTCTTGGGGTGATAATATATCTGTGGGTAACCAGAATTAGATAAAGAATACATCCTAAACCAGACTCCTGTTTTGTTCACCCGGCTCCCTTGTCAGCTGACCACCCCCATGGCCTTTTTCTTCACCTTTCTAAGAGTTGGACATGAATTAGAGACTGAACAACAACATATATTTCTGTAAGCAAGTTTGTTTCAATATTTACTGGATGAAGTAAACCATCTTTTTAAGTGTAATTTTTTCTTAGACATTAAAAAAAAAATGGTATTTCTTGCCATATTACACCAGATTTGAGGCAGATAATTTAAATTCTAATGTTTTCTTTATATAAGAAAATCGTAACCATTGGTGGATTTGGGGAGTAATTTGAATACTGTGGCTTTCTTGGAAATGAATAACAACACTGATCCAACCTCCCCTTCATTCCTTCCTTTCAAACTCTTAACATTCCTGGCAGGAAAATGATTCTGGCATTGGTTTACTGAATGCCAGGCAGTGTCTTCACAAGTAGTGGTTGAGCAGTCCCGAGACTGCGTGAAGCCACACATGTGTGCATTGAGGCAGTTCATCAAACGGATGTAAACTCGTAAATTCAATTTACTGAGGTTTTAGGTGAGTGTGGCATCCCCTTGGCGTGCTTTTTCTACGCAACCAACAGCGTCTCTTGGCAAAGAGTCATTACTGACTTCCTCGGAGCGTTTTCCTGATGATCCAGTCTGCGGTGAATCACGGACCAGCCTCCAGGTGTGCGCAGCATTCTCCACCCGGTTCCGGATTGCGCTGGGTTTATTTATGTAGAGGGGAGGACCCGTGACGGCTGAGGGGCTGGGGACGCGGGGGCAGCAGGAGATGCTGGGGGGGCTCACGCTCCGGTCTCGCCTGCCGCCTTTCCCATGAGGCCCCGCTCCTCAGGGGAGTGTCTGCACTGGGACCGGTCCCCTCCGCCTGGCCCCTTCCCGCGGAGGCTGCACAAAGGTGTCCGGCTGGAGTCCGCCAACAGGCCAGCTTTCTTAAAGTGCTTTTAAGTTTCCCTTTTTTCTTTTTTTTTGAGGAGGGGTGAAAAAGAGGAGCTTTTTCCATTTACATTCCTTTCCTTGTATGTAGATACCGAGAGGAAACTCAGCACTGGGCATGTTCGGATGTTGAATGGTTTTGCTGATAAGCAACCAGCGCTCCCGGAACCAAAGACTTAAAATAGTCGTCACCCCTCCCCATCCCCACCCCCCCGCAGGAGCTGCAAATGGTATCTGCCAAACAGATGACAAAGTACCTTGGACTGAATCACACACAGACAGCATTTTGAGCCGAACACACGGCCAAACTCGTGTAATTACTGTTTATAGCTGGCCGAGGCTGACCAGGAGAGGGCAAACCCAAGAGGAAATAAGTTTTTGAACCTTGGAGAAATGGCTGTGTGTTAATTAAAGGCTAGGACGGGTACTTCTCACTCACGCACCAAGTTGTTCTTGAGATCACACAGTTCGCAGCACGTTTCCTCTGGAGGGAGTGAGTAGATAATTGGGATCTTTTTGTCCTTTTTTTTCCCCCCCTTTCCTTTTTCTCTCCTCTCCGTTTTGGTCTTATGGCCTCGAACCCGCAGTGAATTGAAGCGAGAAAGAAATGGATATGTCTGACCCCAATTTTTGGACTGTGCTCTCAAACTTTACTTTGCCTCATTTGAGGAGTGGGAACAGGCTTCGGCGAACACAAAGGTAAAAACGCGGGGGTTCCTTTTTGCCTTGCAGAGGGAATGAATGCTTTGGCTTCAGAGGCTGCCCGATGGCCTGGGCCCCCCTTAGCAACGGGGGTGTTGTTGATTGGGTAACAGTTTGAGAAGTTTATACTCTGCCAGGGGCGCCCTGGCTCAGGTGTTCCCTCCTCCTTGCGGATTTCCTGGCTCATCCTGATAAATGTGGTTTTTCGGAATTCTCTTTCTGAAATGTGGAGAATCGGGACCTGGAGTTGTGAGTGGTGGGGAGAGCAGGGAAGCTGGAAGAGATACTTGCTCACTCTCTTTGATCTCATCGCTTGTCCATTTCATTCACTCTATTGTGGGAGCTTCTGCTTCTGTGTAGAGCCTTTCAGATGCTCCCTCCGCTCTATTAAATATTTAACCTTTATACAATGGACATGTCCAATGCAAAGATAGCTCAAGTTTTCCTGTTTCAAGTTGTCTGCTTAAAGAGATAAGTCTGCATAACTTTGCATTTTATTTTTTAAATTGATTTGCTGACATGTATTTCTAGTACAAGACTGGCCTTTTCATTTTGTAACATATATCTATTAGAGTAGGTGAAAAGAAAAAAGATTTTTAAAATCAAGGTGAAGCTCAAGCCACAAGTAAAAGGCAGTTGAGAGTTAGCTGCTGACAGTTGGGTGAAAGAAAATGATTTTAAAGGAGGCGTGCCTCCTCTCTCTGCATTTGTGTCCAGCACAGGCAGGTGGCATGATTGTGGTTTTAGAGGGGCACACCCTCTGAGTTGTGTAAGTACAGATTCTTTGTTTTTCTTCAGAACTTGCCTTGAACATACACGTGAACACACACGAGGCCACGGTGCAGTCAAATAAACAGGATGCTTGGCTATCAGATTGGAGATTCATAATCTCTGTGCTCCAGTGTTTAAAGAACACAGGAAAATGGTTCATTCTCTTTGGTTGTACCAGTAACTCTTTGCAGTGTTAGTGCAGATAGGTGATACTTTGGAAAACTTAGCAGTTTTTCCTTTTGACCTCTCTCATGGTATTTCTTAAATTTCAGAAGTGTCCTGGAATACACTGACATATGCTGTTTATCTATACGTGCATATGTACATATAGAAAAATACGTGTGTGTGTGTGTATGTGTGTGTGAGAGAAAGGGATTGCATCAGTTTGTAAGTCATACCTTTTCATATCACTTGAACCATGTTGGTACCACTAAACCATGTGATGATCTAAAGCTGTACCTTTTGAATAGGATGGCTGTGCTTTTCTCATCCTGCTACAGTGTTCAGAGAGAGAGAGAGACTCTTTTGGTATTGGTCATTTTTGTACAGGCTGTGCCGTCCACACACCAGACACCCCCAAACAATGGATCAGTTGAAGAGATACCTACTGTACTGGAACCAGGCCTCTACTCATGGCAGTAAATCCTGTGACTTGTGTGTCAGGAGTCTTAACCGTGTCTAAGGGATGTAGCCTGGGCTGTGATTCAGCTGCTACTCTCACCTGGAGCCATTTCTGGGCGAGAGAAGTCTGCTCTGGCATCATGCCTGTGTGTCTGAAACTGAGGAGCAACTGGAGTGTTTCCTTCCCATACCTACCTGTTTGATGGTATTATTGAGGCAAACACATAAAGGACTCTCAGGCTGGTCCGACCACGGCCTTAGGGCAGTACCTACTCAGCCCGGAACACTCCATTTGAGACAGCTCGCCCTGGCAGAGAGCCTCAGTTCTAAAGAAACTTGGGTTCTTCCCAGCCAGATGAGAGTGTGGGAGGGCTGTGTCCATTCCCCAAGTCATGGGCCCGCACCTTCAGTTTTGTGATACAGAGAGAGAGGTGGAGTTTCTTCCCTCCCTTCTCAGAATAGAGGTTGTCACAGCCTGTTTGTTAACTGGGGATTTCTAGGATTCACAGAGTTTGGAAATGTGTATCCTGAAGATCATCTCTAGATACATCTACTTACAGGTTTCCCGGGGCCCCAGCTGCTTTCTGTTTATTGTGTAGGTTCGGGAAGATGAAGGGCAGGTGTCCCTCTCTCCGGGTCAGTGTATGTGGCTGTTGCCTTCTCTTATCATACGGCGATCAATGCTAGCTCTGTGTCCTCTTTCCTTGTGTAAGGACACGAAGCCTATGCTTGTAGGACGACTCTTCCCCTTCTGTGACCACCCTTAACTGCTCTCAGTCCTTCTCCCTATGTCCCACGTTAGTCCTGCTTCTTACCGCACGATCAGCTCCCCTAAGTCTGCCTTTGAAGAGGACCTCTCCATTCCCAGGTTACCTGACCCTTTCGCCAGCCTCGCCGAGGGTGTGCCCAGTGTCCGGGTGAGGATGTCTTGCCCTCATCCTCAGCTGGACGTGCCTGAGCCCTTGAAACAGCTCTCCTGCCCAAGCCTGGCTGCTTCTCTGTACCTTTGCTTGCATATTTTATTTCAGCTGTTTCTTCTGATTACGTTGTAATCCAAAGGAACTTCATGATAACCTTTTCTTCAGTATTAGCCTCTTACATCTATCAAAGAATAAAATCCAGCTTTGAACCTGTGAATGAGTATCTTGGAGTGCCTCGGGATAGAATGTTTGGTACCACTTAGACAAAAGAAAGAGAAGCTGAATGGTTTCCAGCTCTTCTCCTCAGTTTACATCGTGGTAGAAATTGTCATCATGGGGGCCGTTGGGTTGTTGCCGGATCGCATCTGCTTTGCCATTCACCGTGGCTCTACGTTGTTGGTTTGAGCTCTCATGGGAATGCTTTTAAGGTTTCTCTTCCAGCTCAAAGCTCTGCCTGGCTCATAACTGCTGAATTCTTGGGGAAAGGCAGTTACAGACTGACCCTCAGGCCTGAACTCTTGAACGGGTCCTGATGCCCTGAAAGCCTAACTTCCCTGTGCTACGTCCCAATGGTGATATTTTGTCCTCTTCGTTGCTTTTTGCCTGGCATGTGGCAGACACTGAGTTGTCTGGATGCAAGCTGACTTTGTTTGCTGTTTTGCTGTAAACCCCACATTTCCATTGGTAATGGTTCCTTTTTTATGACTGGCTTTGCCTACCTATCCACCTCCCTCATTTCCTCAGTGAAAGTGAAGTCGCTCAGTCGTGTCTGACTCTTATCGGCCCCATGGACTGCAGCCTACCAGGCTCCTCCGTCCATGGGATTTTCCAGGCAAGAGTACTGGAGTGGGGTGCCATCATTTCCTCAAGGTGGTCTTAATACAGCCATTCACCTGCTGCTTTGAGGGTCAGAAATCTAGGCTGAATAAACAGGGTATTTCAACCAAAATGTGTTGTTTTAAACTGAAGTAAGAATTGCGCTTTTTAGAGGCTGTGAATTTCATAGATCTTTGGATTCTCCATTCACTGGAGGATCCCCTGACAGCTTAGAATGGGAATTAGTTTGCCTGCTTTGTGTTACTATTTGTTTGTAACATCTTTTCCTTTCTCGTTGAATTAAAACTTTGGAGGGAGGCGGGATCAAACATCTCTTTGACTTCTATCTTCTCTATGTCACACTGTGTCACATCTATTTATCAATGTTGCTGCTTGGTTTTATAGCGCACCCTTAGTTTTGTTGAAGTCTAGTGACTCTGGACGATGCTTGAATTTTAACCTTAATGGTAAGAAATCTGTCATGTTTTCTTTGGGCTTAAATGATAATCTCCAACCCCCGGGGACACGTCAGTCAGTACAATCCTCCCCAGGCCATTGGGTAGTTTGTGACTCAGTTCGTCATTTTGACCGAGGCTCCAAATGTATTTTTCTGAGAACCCTTGGGGTAAAAGGTTATTTCGGTTTTGCTTTATTTTTGCTGAATTCACATTACTTAGCAGTTGCAGTAAACAGCAGGTACGTTCAGGGATCTTAAACTCACTGCTGTAGTTGTCAGAATGCATTGGACTTTTATGCACTCTGTGTCTTCTCTCCAGAAACATCTGGGGTGTTTGGTGAGTTTTTCTTTTGTTTTGAGCATGAATATGTGTCTTTAAGAAGGATAGAATATGCTTCCTTCCTGCCCTGGCATGTTAGGTCTTGGTTAACCCGTGCCTACCCCTTTGTCAGAAAGCCCAGTTTAATCCACATTTATTGTGCATCTGTTGTGTGCCTGGGCACTGTGACTCCAAGCTGAAAGTCGGGGGCATGCCATCAGCGAAGCGGTGCAGGTGAATCACTGCAGACCAGGGCGATCAAGAAGTATTTACCAGGTACACAGGAGCCGAGAGACGTACCATACAGAAAATCGTGTGGAAGTTTTGAAGGGTAGGTTGACATTTATCAGACAGAAAGACAAGGCCTTCCCAAGGAGCAAGAGAAAGGGTGTGTATGAAGGCATGGTAGCCTCAGCAACACAGAGTTCAAGGGATTATACATAGCTCAGTATTGCTGGAGCATAAAGAACCAGAAGCATAACTTGGTACTGCTGAAGCATAAAGTTTAAAGAGGCTATATAATAGAGCCCAATGGTTAAGAGGGTGGATCTGAAGTCAGTTTACCTAAGTTTGAATCTTAATTCTGTGATATTGTCTATTGAATTAGTTAACTTATTTGGAATTCTGTTGCTCTATCTACAAAATAGGGATAAGTACATTACTTATTTCATAGGATTGTTGTAAGATTAAAATATGTTCATATATGTAAAATGCTGACCGCAATGACTCACATATGAAAACTTTCAATAAACCCCAACTTGTTATGGTTACTATCATTACAACGAGGGGATGAATAGAGGGCGATGACTGAGGAGAGAGTTGAGGCTCTAGGTATTTGCGGGAGCTTGGCCTTTATCCAGTGCGGGCGAGGCACATCGAGCAATACTGGGGAGTCTTAGGTCTGAGAAAGGAGAGTGAGACCTCGAAACCAATGGATAAGTTATTGCAGTAGCCTTTTCAGAGGGTTTTGCAGGCCTGAGCAAAGAATGTGGTGAGATTACACCTTGAGAGCTATTAAGGATATAAAGTTGGGAGAAGCTGATGAGTTGTTGGCTCTGAGGAATGAAGAAGGGTACCACAGTGACCTTGGGGGTTTTACCTTGGGGAAATGGAGACTCATCTGTACATATAAGACACGAGAGCTGGGACTTGTAGTCTCCCCTTGTGTCCCCAGAGGGGACAGTTCATCCACATTGAGTGAGCACCTGTCCTGTGCTGTACTGTGGAGCAGCCATTCGCTCATTCAGCCAGAACCAGTGGTCTGTGTTGGGCCAGGGATGGAGAGATGAGCCAGACAGAGGGTGTGGGCCTCAGAAATAAGCCAGCATCTAAGTAAGTCAAGCGCCGTGTGGTGGTCGCCGTGTCCTGGACGCGTAAGCAAGAGCTGAGAAGTGTGGAGGCTACTGTAGATAATGTGGTCAGGGAAGGTCTTTGAAGAGATGATATTTAAGAGAAGGTCTAAAGGATGAGAAATACATGTGGGTGGGAAGACTTCGGGAGTAGGCATCTGGGAACAGTCGAGGCTTGGCGGCCGAGAAGACAGAGCCCCTAGGCAGGCCAAGTTGGGTTGTAGGTCTGGGGCCCTTGGGGAGGCTGGACCAGAAATAATAGGCTTGGAAGTCCTCATTAGGACCATGAGAAATGTGCTAGATGAATCTGTGGGAGAGCTGAAGATGTCCCCTTGAAGGAAAGGGCAGAGATGGAGATAGGAAGTGGAAAGGAGATGCGGAGGACAGTCCCCTCAGAGGGAAGGGAGCCAGCAGAGTGTTCTCACAGAGATCCCAAGGGAGCGGCCAGCTGCTGCTCCACAGAGATGAACCGAGGTGTGCGTGTGTCTGAAGACTGGGGAGTCTGGGGTGACTTCACCCTGAACTCCGGCCGCAGAGGGATGGGGTGGGGGTCGGGAACGGAAGTGAAGTGAGGCGTCGGGACCGTGGGTGGCGCACTCTGTGGGTAGCCAGGCCCAGCAGCAACACAGCCCGGCGTCCCAGCCTCTGCATGTTCCCAGCTGGCCTGTCAGTCCTCTTCCCTGAATCATATCCCCTTACTCACTGTTGCTCACTTTACTGTCTGCCTCATCACCCAGATAGGCAATGACAGTTTCCTCTCCCCTCCCCTCTGGAAGCTCAGGTTCCTCCCCCAGCCTCCTGAGTCGTCTCCTTTCTGACGTGTTTTCGGTAGGAGCTGTTCTCTAGCGCCCCTCGGCCCCCTCATTGATTCTGCCAGAGCCTGCACCTGAGCTGAGGGTACAGCCAGACGGAGGGTGTGCTGCCTCGTCCCTCCGCCTGTTCCACAGATGGCTGAAACCTGGTGCTCACGCCTGTGCTCTTGCCCTCTCCACGCCTGACCTGCAGTCCCTGCCCCTCCCTGCGTCTCTGCACCCATTCCCTCCCACTCCTTGCTTTGCCCAGGCCTGTTTCATCACCGCTTCCTCTCATCCTCCTTTCTTCATGCTCCTGACTGCGTTTTCCGCCGGCAGGACAGGCCTGCCCCTCACTGCAGGGCTTGCCCTTCCATCCTCTCATCTTGTCTCTAGTTCTGACATGGACACTGTCTGTGAGGCAGTCACGCCTGCTCCCTTCCCGCAGCCTGATCAGGGGCACCCCTGGGGAAGCAGGGACCACCGAGAGCCCAGGCCAGGAGCTCCTTGCAGTGACTTGTGGGCAGCACCCGGCTGCCCCACACCGGAGCAGCGTGTTCTTGGGTCTTCAAGCTGACCAGACACAAAGGATGTGGGCCAAAATATACACATCTCAGAAATATTGCTTGAAACTTCCAGTGGGAAGTTTACAACAGGAGCTGACCGATCATTTGTTTTCCCCCTTGAATGTGTAGGTCTTTTGTAAGGGGAGAGGGAAGGAGTAAGAGGGAGGAGAGGAATGAGAGCGGGCGCAGTGTGTGAGACTGCAAAAAGTAGATTTCAAAAGAAGTTCATTAAAAACAAAGCCTCAGAATATGGAGCATATGTTCCCGGGGGAGGTGTGGGCTGTTGATTGCTGTAACGAGTCGACTCTGGAAGGGGTATACTTGTGTCTTAGCAAGTTCACAGTGAGGAGAGAGAATGTTACATGCTTTTATGGCTCTGTTTGCTTCTCCTTACATATAGATCCTGTTATCAGAAGCCCAAGTGATACCTTTAAAACAGGGGGATCATAAGCCTCAAGATAGAAACCATCTGCCTTCTGGGCTAAAACCCGACAAATGTTGGGGTTGAAAGATTGCCCCTTCACACAACAGTGTGAAGATGACTCATAGAGGAGAAGGCTTGGGGTAGGGCTTTATTCTAAATAATTTGGGAGAGTCCTCCTTGTATTGGTTAAACGGAAGTAGGCTGGTTTCTCAGGGAGCTCAGGACTTGAGGCTCTGAACCCCTGGCTCACCTCCCCAGCACTCCCATCTCTCAGTGTGAGTAAGCATGCACAAAGCTATTTTTAATCGGAGCTGTCTTCACTACATGTAACCTAGTCATTTGGGAGTGACATCATGGTAACTGAGTAATCCCTTTGAAAGTTTATCAGAGATCCAAGATAATAGAATGGTCCTGGGGCTACCTGGATGAAAGTAGGTACAGTTGTGTGTAAAACCATTTATTAAAAGCAGGCCCAAGCTCTGTTGGTAGAAGACTTGGATATCTAGCAACACGCTGGGTTTTTATGACCCATGGCACATTTTGTAACTAGAGGACTATCTCTAAGTAAAAGTTCACGTAGTTATTAGTACTTGTTCTGATACTTTATTTTCTTTCCCCTATCTTGGTAATTAGGAAAGTTCCCTTGTGAACTTGGTTATAAATTCTGAAAATATTGACCTTAAATCTTCTTAATAGCATGAGAAGACCAGTGGGAATTTTTTTAGCTACACTAATGGTTATTGGATATGCTTGTTAGGGAGGTAATTATAGCAATATCAAACTGAAACATCATGTTGTTTTGTTTTAAAGAAAAAAGGCTCAAGCAGAGAATTTAGGCTTTGATTAGCATTTGAAGGTAAAATAGATGGGTGAAAAGAATAGACAGTCAATGTTTATCTTATCCTAAGCGTCTTTATTGCCCATTTTAGGACTTTATACATTCTGCTGACTTTGGAATTTACATTTACCAGTGATTTCTATTTTGTTAGAGTTTGGAGTTTCTTGGGAAACTAATTGCAGGCAAAATTCACACACACATGTATATGTGTGTTTATGGTGTTTATGTGTGTATATGTGTGTGTGTGTGTGTGTATTTATATATATATATATGCTTAGTTGCTCAGTCATGTCCTCCTCTTTGTGACCCTATGGATTGTAGCCCTCCAGGCTCCTCTGTCCATGGGGATTCTCCAGGCAAGAATACTAGGATGGGTTGCCATGCCCTCTGCCAGGGGATCTTCCCCATCCAGGGATCGAACCCAGGTCTCCTGCATTGCAGGCAGATTTTTTACTGTCTGAGCCACCAGGGAGCCCATATGTATTGTTACTGTTCAGCCACTTAGTTGTGTCTGACTCTTTGCGACCCCATGGACTGCAGCACGCCAGGCTTCCCTGTCCTTCACCATCTCCTGGAGCTTGCTCAAACTCATGTCCATTGAGTCGGTGATGCCATGCAGCCACCTTATCCTCTGTCATCCCCTTCTCCTCCTGCCTTCAATCTTTCCCAGCATCGGGGTCTTTTCTAATGAGTCGGCTCTTCGCATCAGGTGGCCCAAGTATTGGAGCTTCAGCATCAGTCCTTCTTATGAATATTCAGGATTGATTTCCTTTAAGATTGACTGGTTTGATCTCCTTGCAGTCCAAGGGGCTCTCAAGAGTCTTCTCCAACACCACAGTTCAAAAGCGTCAATTCATTGGCACTCGGCCTTCTTTATGGTTCAACTCTCACATCCATACGTGACTACTGGAAAAACCATAGCTTTGACTATATGTACCTTTGTGGTCAAAGTAATGTCTCTGCTTTTTAATACACTGTCTATGTTTGTCATAGCTTTTTTCCCAAGGAGCAAGCATCTTTTAATTTCATGGCTGCAGTCACCATCCACAGTGATTTTAGAGCCCCCCAAAATAAAGTCTGTCACTGTTTCCATTGTTTCCCTATCTATTTGCCATAAAGTGATGGGACTGAATGCCATGATCTTCATTTTTTGTAAGTTGAGTTTTAAGCCAACTTTTTCACTCTCCTCTTTCACCTTCATCAAGAGGCTCTGTAGTTCCTCTTCGCTTCCTGCCATAAGGGTGGTGTCATCTGCATATCTGAGGTTATTGATATTTATCCCGGCAATCTTGATTTCAGCTTGTGCTACATCCAGCCTGGCATTTCATATGATGTACTCTGCATATAAGTTAAATAAGCAGGGTGACAATATACAGCCTTGACGTACTCCTTTCCCAATTTTGAACCAGCCTGCTTTTCCATGTCTGGTTCTAACTGTTGCTTCTTGACCTGCATACAGATTTATCAGGGGGCAGATAAGGTGGTTTGGTATTCCCATCTCTTTCAAAATTTTCTACAGTTTGTTGTGAGCCACACAGTCAAAGGCTTTAGTGTAGTCAATGAAATAGTAGTAAATGTTTTTCTGAGTACTTCTCGAATAGACTTTTATCTCTTCACAGGAAAGAAGGAGCTACATATCTCTGGAAACTTTCTAACCTAACGTGGACATTCATATAGGAGATAGCTTTTTCAGAAAATTTATTAGTTTCAGAGTGAATCACTTGGCTCGCAGGAAGAAGAAACTAGTGAAACTTGGTGAAGTCTTCTAGGGTCATAGACTCAGAAAGCGAGGAAAGCTGATGGATCCACCAGGCTTATTTTGCCATATGAGTGTCTGCTGAAGCTATCTTTGCCATGTTTTATTCTGTCTAATTTTAAACATTACAGTGTTTGTTGATGTCTCAGGACCCTGACTTTGACCTTACGACATGTCTCTTGAGAGTAACTATTATATCTAGCCACTGTCAGATTTCTTAGCCACTAGATCTGAAGAATCTGAACCTATGGCTGGCATAAAAATCTCCTATGTCCCTTTAATATACCTATTTTTTAAAGTGCAATATGATGGATATCTTTTAATTAGAAGCTATAATTATTGAATGTTTTACTTTTACAGATGAAGGGGTTAAGGGGAAAAAAGTATGTTTGTCATGGGAAAAACTGCTAGCTGAATAAAACACTCTAGGAAATACGGTAAATGAAACCTTTGTTACAGTAAAACAATGGCCATTAAGTGACTATTATGTAATGTTATTTCTTAAGTCTGATCTGGAATGGCTTGTTGCTTTTGGAACTTGGGATAGAGTTCCTGTACAAATATTACTTTCACTTGGCTAATCTCAAGATTTTTGAAACAAAATTGAAGACTTTTCCCTGTAGCTTATCTACGTCAGACACTGAGCATGAAGATACAGAAGCCATGTCAAATGCATTATTTTTCCAAGTGAAGGTTGGTTTTATCCTCTTTGTACTCTCCATTCTGGGCATCCCATGTGGCTCAGTGGTAAAGAGTCTGCCTGCCAGTGTAGGACCCGCAGGAGATGCTGGTTTGATCCCTGGCTGGAATAAGCCCATGGGTATGGGAGCTTGATGGCCTTTAGTCCACAGGGTCGCAAAAAGTGGGACATGACTGAGCATATGCACAGGCTTACATATTCTCCATTCTAGACCCATCTAGATAAACACAAATTATTTGCTAATCCAAAAAATAGTTCACTGTAAAATTAGCCTACTCTTGCTTAACTGCTCCAAAGGGCAGACAGGTGGTGGGACAACTGATAGGCACACTCACCTGACTTGGCAGGTTGAATGAATGACTATGAATTTGCATTTTCCATAAAACGTAGTGAAGTGAAAGTCGCTCGGTCATGTCTGACTCTTTGCGACCCCATGGACGCTACAGTCCATGGAATTCTCCAGGCCAGAATACTGGAGTAGCCTTTCCCTTCTCCAGGGGATCTTCCCAGCCCAGGGATCAAACCCAGGTCTCTTGCATTGCAGGTGGATTCTTTACCAGCTGAGTCACAAGGGAAGCCCCCATAAAAGATAGGTCCCTAAGTAAAGGAAAATTTTAATTTAAGATTCAAATGGTCATGGTGGGACAGGTAACATATAGGATAGTTCAAGGATGCTTAAGGTCATAGTTGGTGAGGATTCTGCAAAATGAGCTATATGTTTATGAGTTATAATTTCCTGTGTGCTTTAGGATTTGATGTTTAGGGTTAGATGTTTGGACCACAGAGCTAGTAAGGAATAAAAATTGCCCCATTTTTATGATATGACCTATAAACTTTGTATGTTTTTCCTCAATAGATGACTTTTCTCATGTCGATTAAAAAAAAAAAAAACAACAACTAACCCTGGAAATCTAGGATTTTTAAGGTGAAAAGTCAATAGTAGTTTTTATAAACCTCCTTAACATGGTAATCCAAATTCAAGATCAGATCTCTGCTTCCTTCAATGTAGTCCTTAGATCTTAGTGATTTTTGTATGTTATTTTTTTACCAGCATTACCCTGGCCAAGATGCCCTCCTGATAGGTTGACTTAAGTTTTTCTTTGAAATTGTTATTGATTACTGATCATTTGATGGCTTCTTTTAAAAAAAAGAAAAAAAAACCTGAAACAGAAGAAATTTTGGTTTATTTTGCCTTTCGAGATTTAATGTTATAATTATTCTACCTTCTCACATCAGACTTAGGGTGATATTTGGATCAAAAGATACAAGTTACTTGAACTGGCCAGATATACTGCAACTTTTTGATGGCATAAAACATTTCATTTCATGGATCCCAGGTTTGAAATCCATGAAGAATAGGGTTCTGACTCTTGGCACAGACAGACATATTCAGAAGTGTTGTATTCAAGCCAGAGTAAACATATATGCCCTTTACACTTTCTTTCGGTTAGCAGAAGTCACTTCTGAACACTTATTTTGGCATTAAGGAAGCTCGTCATGACCTATTGTTCCAGAAAGATTATAGTTCTCACTCTAAGCCAGTTTTCTAGTTCCCATGTAAATGAAATGCCCAGCCGAGAAAACAAGCTTCGCTTTTCAAACCTTCCATTCTTTTAGGCGTGTCCTACAGGCAGGGGCTTGTAGCTGCTCCTTCAGTCTCTTAACAGGTTTGATTTCAAATCTATTTAATAAGAAACTAACATGTTTGGAGGGGATTCATGGCCCAACATTTATGGATTTTGTTGGGAAGTTCCAGGTGTGTATATATCTTAAACTCTATGTTAAGGCATGTGAGACTGAAATGATTTTGGCTTGCTTTGTTTGGTTTGGTTGTTGCCTTCTAGTCATAAGAAGTCTTAGGGATTTGATTGGGAGGGGGCAGCCCCCCATCCTTATGGCCATGTAGCTCCTCTGTCAATTTCTTGTCTTTGGCTGCCTTAAAAGCACTAAAGAAAACTCACATGTTCGTAAACTGGGCCAAAAAAATAGAGAATCCAGAAGCCAGGGGGGATTAACCTCTGAAAGATGGGAAGATAATTACATTTAAAGATACTTGGAGGTACTTATTTATGAGTTATGTATCTCGGTATGATCCTTTTTCTGCTTTGGAGCTCATGGATGAGGCTGAATCACCTTCTGAAAGCTGATACCGTAATAACCTAGTTTGACTCTGTCTGACTTCTGTGGGCAAGTCTGAGGATTTATTGCATTGTCTTATTTATTCATTTGTGTATGAAATATTTATTGAATATCTTTCATATGACCAGGACTATGCTTATCACCTGCGAAACAAAGATATGCATGGGTCCGTCTGTTCAAGTAGCTCAATCTAGTGGGGTTAGAAAGTGATGTGGACAGATAATTACGGTAACCTGTAATAGCCAGTAGGAGATCCACCAACATCAGCTCGGGAGGAGGGAGAGGAAGAGTATCTGTTGATGTATGTTGTCTCCTTTAATGCTACCTATAGTATCTCTTATATAGATGAAAAAAAAATTGAGGATTATAGAAATTAATTAATTGTCCCTAAATTACTAATAGTACAGGGTAAAACCGGATAAAAACATAACTGGCTATCCTGACTCCAAAGGAAATACAGATCCAACATTGTTCTAATTATTGAAAATAGTATTTGTAAAGAAAGATTTTAGTCACTTAATTTTTATTGTACAGCAGCCTTCTGGTAATTCAAAGATATTTGTGGAATACTGAGTGCTGATAATTTTGATCTTTGCTATAGAAATGCCACCTGCTGTCTAAGGAAAGAGAATAAAAAATAGAAGTAGGTTTTACTTTGTTTTAAAATGCCACCTGCTGATTCTCTTTCCCATTAATGAAAATTGTATATGTATTCTCCTGTAATTTCCCCATCGTAAAGTATCACAGTTTCTAATGGTATTTGAGTGGGCTTGCGCTTTTGAAATTGAGGTTTTACTTTATAGTGAAGCTCTGAACAGCTGCTGTCTTACAGGCCTTTTGAATGAATAACACTCTACGACACCCCTGCTTGTATTGCTGAGATTTCTAGGCATTATAAAATCCTGTGCATTCACATGAGTGTATATATTATGGACTTATCTCAAAATCTTTGCCAATCTTGTAATAGAGCATGTAGTTCATTTCATAGAAGGAATGAAAATTCTAACCTCTTACATGGCAATATGTTGTGAATGCCAGGAAAGATCTGTTGGGGTTTTAGAGATTAATTGCTTACAGGCTGCTTCTTCACTTTTAAAAAACATAGTAATTTCTCTTAAGTATGCTAATGCTAACTACATTCTTAAGGAGATAAATTGATGACACTTAAATGTGTATTATTCTCTTTGAAAAATCATTGAATTTAGAGAACTAGGATGTAACTGCTTTCCTATGCTTAAAACAATTGTGTAAGAATAAAGTGTGAATAATCTATAACATACAAAAGGCACAGATATTGTGTCCAGTGTTCTCTGAACCCCAGAAATCCTTCATTGGCCATGTCTTCGTTCTCAGTGGTGCAGTATGTGAACTGCTTTTGAGAAATGGCTGTCCCTTACCAAGGATGGAGGGGAAAGAAGTCTTTCCTTCAGGTACATTTTTTTAAATGTTAAAGAAGGTGTCTCTCACTGCCACCGATCCAGGTTCCTACTGACACAGGATCTACGGCTCTAATTTACTCACACTAGAAAAAGAATGTCCAGGCAGCCAGGCGTGCTTTACTTTAACACTGTTTATTGAGACAGAATTTACATGTAGTACAACTGTCATTTTTAGGTATGCAGCTCTTGGAGTTTTGACAAATAACATTCATGTAATTATCACAGTGAAGATACAGAATATTTCCATCACCTCAAAGAGTTTTAGGTACTTTTTAAGTGTTTGGTGATGCTAATCAAGGTTTAGAATAGCAGGTTTTGTTCTTCCTTCCCAACCCCCTTTAAAAAATTAGCTCCACATTTTATTATGTCTTGCCTAGTTGTGCTCCAGGGTCCTTTTTCTATTTCAGAATCCCAGCTAGGATCCCGTGTTACATTGTGTCATCCTTTTAAACAATCATTTTGATGAAGAAGATGGTTAACTAACATCGTTTGATTACATGGTTGGTAATGTCAAGTAGATACCAGGAAAATGCATCAGAATGAGATACTCGAAAGAGAAGCTTAAACTACCTAAATTGTGTGGTCCATTATCAGTGTATAATAGGCCCTTTGATGCTACGTAGGTGAGGAAGTTTTAAGAAACCAGGTAAACAAATTCTACTAGCAGAAAATGGTTATAAATAATTTGGTGGTGTTTACTGGGGAAGGAAACAAAGCCATGAGGTGGAAGATTGGAAGGTATGTAATTTAAGACACAGATTATGGCTGTTAGAAAATAAAGAGACCCAGAAGGAAGCATGGAGTTTTTCCATGCCAGTCTCCAGTATTCTTGCCTGGAGAATCCCAGGGATGGGGGAGCCTGGTGGGCTGCCCTCTATGGGGTCGCACAGAGTCGGACACGACTGAAGTGACTTAGCAAAGACAGACCAAAACATACATTTTGAGAAAGGTAAAATCAAGATACTTTATTTGCTTTGTAAAATAATATACCATGTCTCTGCATGATTTTTATTATATTTTAATTTCAGTGGAATCTGTGTAACTTTGAGAAG
Organism: Bison bison bison; assembly: GCF_000754665.1. Lineage (NCBI taxonomy): Eukaryota > Metazoa > Chordata > Mammalia > Artiodactyla > Bovidae > Bison > Bison bison. The sequence continues at coordinate 5,801,011 of NW_011494790.1, forward strand.
AAAATGTAAACTTATGCCTAAGACTGAAAATGGAGAAAATATGAACAACTGTTAAAATCACCCCGAATTCTAGTGCTCAAATATAAGCACTGTGAAAAATATGGTGTTATCCTTCCCTGTATTTATTCTGGGATGTGTGTGCACATGTGCACATACATACCACAAAACTTATTTTATTGAGCTTCCTGTTTGATGAACTACTTCCCGCACCTCTTAAAGAGGTTCCTTTAAACACCCACCTTTACAATGGTAAGATTTCCAAAACTGTTGAAAACTATAATGTACAAGAAGGCATGGGCAGGAGGTTATCTGTAAAATTGAGGGGACGCATTCAGAATCATGCTGTGAAAGCTGGCCTGCTAGTGAACAGTCAGTCTCACCTGACGTGGGAGTGTCCACGCCGGCTCACTGGTGTGCAGAGTTGGGCGAGGCCATGGATGCCCGTGATGTCACCTTGGATGGTCTCACATTTTAGTTTCTGTTTTTCTCCACCTGTATTCAGATCTCTTTTGAAATGTTCCCTTTAAAAATACTCCTGCTAACTCAGAAAGATTCCAATTACCATCTCCCCACAGGCTTAAATGTTAAACCTCAAGATCTAAACTTTATCCCTTATGTGTGTGAGCAGGCTTGCCAGATGGCAGGCCAATTAATATATTTTTGCAAGGTGTAGAAATGTTTTTTCTCCATAGGGGAACAATGAATCCATCTGCTCCACATCTTCCTTTCCCCTCTGTCCTTTGGGGGAAATCATCATTTAATTTTCAGAAATAAATTGTGCAACTCTCTAAGTAATGCTTTCTGCTTTTTAAGGGAGATGGTTTTAAGAATTGAAACTTTTCCTTACTGTAAGGATGTAACAACCCTATGTCATGGATTAAAATATCTGGACATTGACATTTCATCCAGGGTACTTTCTTGTTATAAGTTGGACATTACAGAATCATTTATTTAAAAGCTAATTTATAGAAGCCTTAACTTGGAGGCAGCTTCGGAAGCATCTAGTCAGACCCCCTCATTGTAAGATGAGGAAGTTGATGCTTAGGTACCAAAGCTTCAGGCTAGTCTCCAGATTCCAAATGAGGACAATGATGTTGAAAACAAAGTCTTTCATTTCTCAAGGGCAATAAAAGGAGCGAGAACCTTGAATAAGATTCAACCAGGAAAAGAAGCACATTCATATTTATTGCCTAGTTTTTCTTGAGTTTTAGAGCTGTGTGCATCACCCTTTCAGTTCTTTTCATACCCAAGTGGCAATTGATATCAACAGGTAACTAACTATTTAGTCTGTGTGTTCCCTCCAACTCTGTTAAAGTTCCTGAAGGACCGAGTACCACGTCTCTTTTATTTTAAAGTGCTTATAAAGTGTGCTATCCGGGCATGGGATGAATGAATTACTGAGTATGTGAGTATCAGTGGGGTTAGTTTACAAAATCCTTTCAGGGAGTGTTGGAATTCTAGGAGCGTGACCATCTTAGAGCTTTGCCATAATCTGGCACGTTATAATACAGAGTTCGGTTCTTTTCCCCTTGTGGTTATGAAGGTGTTCAGTACTGGGTATTCCAGAAGCTTCCCTTGGGAGGAATGTTTTACCCATAACTCTGTTTGCAAGCACTTTTGCTGTCATAGTTGGGCATAGATTGGGTAATATTAAATGAAAGAAAAGATTTAGACTTGCCTTTCTATTTTCTTTCTTTCAAGTTGGCTCTTCGTCCTTATCTGCATTTAACCTAATAGACTGTTCATATAGTAGAAAAAGTTCAGACTTTGGGGCAGGGAGACCTTGGTTGGAATCCTGACTCAGTGACAACCTAGACGTGTGATTTTGGCAGGTGACCTTACCTCTGATGCTTGGTTTCCTCATCTTAAGTAGGAATAAATATTTTTTGTGCCTTAAATAAGCTAAATTGTGAAACATTTAGATCAGGGGCAGACAAGATACAGTCTACAGACCAAATCCGCTCTATTACCTGTTTTTATACATAAAGCTTTATTAGAACTCAGCCACACCAGTTCAATTAGATATTATCTATGGCTTCTGGTAATACATTTGCATAATCCAGTGTAGAAATTCACATACGAACTGGTTTTGTTCTGAGACTGTGTTCAAAAGTCCAGTTTGTTTGTGTGTCCAACAAAGTTAGTCTAGATATCCAACTAACGTGATCAGCTATATGGTACTATACTGTAATAGGTTTATAATACTTTTCACACAAATAATACTTTAAAAATAAACTCAAAAGATAAAGAAAACATTTTAAATCTTACAATACAGTACAACAGCTGGCATACAGGGCACGTTCAGATCTTTGAAAGTTCACTACCTGAATGTTCTCATGTAGGGTACTTACTGTAGTTGTAACATGAGACTCTGGTTTGCAAAGTCAAAAACATGTCTGGCCTTCTACAGAAAATCTTTGCCAAACCAGGAGCTAGGGCAATGCCTCACAAATATAGATGCTCAGTAAATATTAATTTGACCTTTTCCATAGATTATTTCAAGCACAGTCTTTCCCTCTAGGCACTCTTAAAAAAAGATGGTGTGGGACCGTCTTCTCTGGTGATTCTTCTAAAGCCCCTGCCCACTTCTGGAGTATGACCAAAGCCTTGAGCCATGACGCAGGCCAGAACACGCCAAGAGAGGTGTCTCCATGGCTCCCACAGCCCTGATGTGGATGGAGCGTGTCTGAACTCGCACTGGGTGTCATTCACGTGACAGGAATAGAGTTTGCTCTAATCTGAGTGTAAATAAAGGCTCTGCTCGTTTGTAACATGTCCAGTTTAGTTCGTATTATTTCTCACGGTGAATTAGTAGGTGGGTCCAACCTACACTTCTTCAGAAGCTTCCCAACACACCTCCTCAAACTGGAATTTTTTTCATTTCTACACTAAAAAATCATAGCACATAATAAATACTGTCTTTAGTAAAGGACCTTCTGAAATCTTACAGCAGGATTTTTCTGCAGCAATTGTGGGCCGTTTGAAAGAGAAAGTACTCAAAGGAGCAATAACATTTTTTTGGTTTGTTTATTTTGTTTTGGGTTTTAAGCAAAATGAACTCAGAGTTCTTTCGCAGTTTTGATGAGGGACACCCTGGTGTGTAGTAGAAAACGACGACGGGGAATAGACTGCCAGCATGGGCCCGGTGAGGAGTCAGTGACACATGACTACACTCCACCTCCCACACATGGCGGAGGGAGAGATGGAGGGCCTTAAAGAGCTCTTAAAGAGCTCTTAAGGGCTATTTAGACTTGCTTGTCATTTTTTATTTTAAAGAATGTATTGAGGAATTTTTTTCAGAGTAATAAAAGTTTTGTTTTTTTTTTAAACATTTCAGCATTACATTGTGTCTTTAAAAATAAAACTGGGAAGAAATTATTAAAAGCATTACCTAAAATTTTGTAAAGTCCTCCTTGACTCTCTGCCTTTCTGTTCCAGCACATTTTAGTGTTTCTGGTGATTCTGCACAGGCTTGTTAGCATTTATCCCAACATGCTGTGATTCTGTATATACTTCTCTGAATTCCCAGCTGATTGTGACTGCCTTGAAGCAGAGACTTTCTGCCAGCATAGTGCCTGGCACATAATAGGCACTTAATAAAGGTTTATAGAATGAAAGCACTCCACAGTGAGCATATCTGTGCATATAGCTTTTTCTGTCTTTCGGAGCTATTCTGTTAGGATAAATTCCCAGTATAGAGATTTCTAGGCCAAAGTGACATGAACATGTTTATGAATTTTGATACATCGTGCCGGGTAGCTTTTGTGTCTACTTGAGGTTCCTTCCAAGTTTGTGACTCTCATATCACATGTTATGTTATTGCTAGATTGGCAGTCTGGTGGTTCCATATTTTCTCTAGCAAAAAAAAAAAAAAATGACAGGAGGGTACCTCATTGCCAGATTCAAGTCTGGAATGAACATTGCATATGCTTTAGGATGAAAAGCTTCTAAAAGAATGAAAATTCCTCCTGTGGAACGTGGGAAATAGAGGGAAGCAAGCAGCAGGGGCAAGATGCAGGGTTAAGGACACTATTATAGGAGCAAATAACTCCTGGACTTTTACTGCTGCTCTGAACTTTTACTGTACTGTCATCAATATTTCATGAAAGCAATTGGCTATTTCTTTTATTTGTTTTTTACCCTCAGCACATTTAATGTTCAAAAGTGAAACATTACTAAATGCAAAGTGCTATTAATGCACATTCCAAGATCTGCTTTTATCAAGGTTTGAAATTGTTTGTCTAATGTATTATGCATCTCCATCTTCAATTGATCTGATTTGTGCGTGTGAAATAAGATTGAGTCTCCACGCTGTGACCTTGGGCAGTGCTAGCTTTTTTTGAGTTTGAATTTCCCCTTCCTCATCTAGTACTTGGCAGGCTCATAAATGAGCATGATAAATAACCATTCTACCTTTTGGTACAAATATGCTATTGGTGCATACCTGGAGTCACCTAAATGCCACTTCATAGATGGCATACAAAGTTTATGGGGGATAAGCCGAATGCAGCAAGTGTGAAGTGAAAGTCGTTCAGTCGTGTCTGACTCTTTGTAACCCCAAGGACTATACAGTCTATGGGATTCTCCAGGCCAGAATACTGGAGTGGCTAGCTGTTTCCTTCTCCAGGGGATCTTCCCGACCCAGGAATTGAACCAGGGTTTCCTGCATTGCAGGTGGATTCTTTACTAGCTGAGCTACCAGGGAAGTCCTGAATATACCAAGGGCATCATTCAATTAGAAGTATCCTGTGTTTAGATTGAGGATTCTCATGAGTACAAAAGTTTAACAGATATTTTAAAGAATTTGTGAATATTCTGTGTTCAATATTCCGTTGTGCATATATTCTCTTCCAGCTCAGCTTCAATCCGTTCATACTCAGACCTGTGACTTCAATCTCTGAGAATTAGATGAAGGAATTAAAAAAAACTTCCCGTATGCTAGATCTGACTTTCGGGGAATATCCCTCATCTTTTCCAGCAAACTAGAGCCTCTGGGCCTTGATCTAGTTAGACATATGTAGGAGGATCTCTGAGAAGCCAGTAATTATATGGTAGCACGTGACCACACTTGGGTCATTTCAAGCCGCAGCTGTTAAGGACTCTATGAGCAATGAAGTCAGATGATCTTGTTTTTAGTCACATTTCTGCCACTAACAAGCTGTGTGACATTAGCAAGATTTCCTAGGCCGTCTACTGCTAACCAGTTTTTAAAATCCTGGATTCTATTGACAGTATGGTGAAACCTGTGAACCACTTTTCAGAATAGTATCTTTTAAGTGTATAAAATGAAATATATAGAATTATAAAGAAAGCCAGTTATATTGAAATCATCATTAAAACATTAAAAATTAATGATTTTTGTGATTCTTTACTAGTACATCAGATATCAGGAGTTAGAAGCATGTCTCAATTCAGTTCAGTTCAGTCACTCAGTCGTGTCCTACTCTTTGCGACCCCATGAATCGCAGCACGCCAGGCCTCCCTGTCCATCACCAACTCCCGGGGTTCACTCAGACTCACGTCCATTGAGTCGGTGATGCCATCCAGCCATCTCATCCTCTGTCGTCCCCTTCTCCTCCTGCCCCCAATCCCTCCCAGCATCAGGGTCTTTTCCAGTGAGTTTATCAAAACACTGATTTGGGGCACTGGCATAATTAAGGGACTGTTTTGCCAGGAAAGTAACATTTGATTCACCTGGGAAGTTACCTGGGCAGTTAGTAGTAAGAAATTCCCTGGGTTTCATCTATTGCTTTTATCTAGCATGTAACTAGGGCTTCGTGGGTGGCACCAGTGGTAAAGAACCTGTTTGCCAATGCAAGAGACATAAGGGATGTGGTTTTGATCCCTGGATCAGGAATAGTCCCTGGGGGAGGAAATGGCAACCCACTCCAGTATTTTTCCCTGGAGAATCCCATGGACAGAGGAGCCTGGAGGGCTATGGTCCATGGGTCTCAAAGAGTCGGACATGACTGAAGCAACTTAACACACACATAGGAAGCTCAGGAAATAGTAACACAGTAGAAACAATTGTAACCCTGGTCCTTTCCCTTTGGAGGGACCCAAAAATCAGAGCTAATGGGAATGTGACTGTGTCCCTGTTCTATGTGTATTAAGCTATGTCCTTTGCTTGCATTGCTAAGTCGCTTCAGTCGTGTCCGACTCTGTGCAACCCCACAGACAGCAGCCCACCAGGCTTCCCCATCCCTGGGATTCTCCAGGCAAGAACACTGGAGTGGGTTGCCATTTCCTTCTCCAATGCATGAAAGTGAAAAGTGAAGTCGCTCAGTCGTGTCCGACTCTTAGTGACCCCACGGACTGCAGCCTACCAGGCTCCTCCATCCATGGGATTTCCCAGGCAAGGGTACTGGAGTGGGTTGCTTGCATTAGAGGAGCCTGTATCTTTCAGCATCTCCCCATCAGAGCATCGCCACGTCTTTGTGATAACCACACATTTTACACAGAGATCGTGTGCTGCTCCCACCTACTTACCAGACTCGAATTGTATTGCCTCACTGGAAAGTAAGATCTTTGAAGTAAAAAGAAGTTAAGGAATAATAGTGATAAAGCACTACTCATTTACTTAAAGTTGTCTTCTTTCCTATACTTTCTAAGTGTTTTAATTATGGAGGTCTAAGTATGTTCTATGTGAGAGGAGTGGCAGGCTAAATTTATCCCAATTCTTTCAGAAAATGGAAGCCATTTCTTCTCATTACCTTCCTACCCCCTTCAATTTTGCATTTTTGAAAGAAAAAAATTTTTTTTTCTTGAAGAGAACTGTAAATACTTTTAAGTGTCACACCACTTGCCTAATTCAGCGTCACTTCACAGTATTCATTGCAAATGGAAAGCAGGATTCCTTTTAGCTTTGCAGTTGCATTATAAATGCCTCCATGTTAATCTGGGTATAAACTCTTAGTCTGATAAATCTGGGAGTGGAGAAGTGTTGAGATTTGATTTGTCCATTTGCTTGTGAAAGGTAGTTCATGTAACCATAAGAATGCTTTGTAAATGTGGACTCATTTTCAGGTTAAAAGATCCTCCGCCAAATTAGACTGGAAGCCTGAAGCATAGGCAGTAAGCAATTTTTCCTCCTCTAGGTGCTGCTATGGATCAGTATCTGTTATTGACTCTTCTAGGGTTTTCATGCAATTTTCTATCATGGTCGTTTATGCTAATCAGCATGAAACAGAATAATTGTAAATCATAGCCCCTTAGGCACATTTTTCTCTCCTGTAATACTTGAGACCACAGAATTATGTTCAAAAGAGATGAGAAAAACAATCCATCATTTTTCACTGACTCATGAAGTTGATGCAGATGTGGATGGTAAGGACTCCTTCCGTCCTTATATTTGGACTTCACTTTATATTTTAATTCTGAATGCCAGTCAGTGCAAATGAAACTCGCTGTGAAAAGAAATCAGGTTTAAATTAGCCAGTTACCTTTATTTGTGGAAATGCAAATACATCATGTTAAATATGGAAGGCAGAATAACTATAATATACCCTATTTTAATGTTTGTACATAAGATTATTAAAAGTTATCTTCATCAGGATGGCATGTTTATGTAATTATTGTAAATTATCAGAGTTATTGCCTGAACATGTGTAAGGATATTTATCTACATATTTAATGATACAATTCAGATAATTAGTGCAAAAGACAGCAATTTTTTTACTTTAATGTTATACTAAGATAGATAGCTTGTAGTGTTTACATTTATTTGTAGTATTGAACTCATTAAAATACATAGTTATTACAAAAGCAAAGTAAAATATATCTGTCTTGACCAGTAACTCATACATGTCATGTACGCCTTAGTCTCGTCAGAGTTCCAGCTATGCCGTGGAAGCAGTCAACTTTAGCGGTAACCGTATATCCCCATGCATACCCGCAGATGAATGCGGATGTGTTGTGTACATAACACAGTCTGGCTGGGCTGAGGATACAATTCCAAAAGGAAACCCTATTCAGTAATAGAGGCTTCAGATACGGTGCCTGGAAGCGGAGTTGCCTCTCCCTGTGGACCTGCATATGAAAGATGGGAACCTTTTTCTAGTTTTCTTTGGATCGTTCCAAATGAAAACTTGGCTTGTCAAAATGGAAAGCAGAAGCTGTATACTCCCAAAGAAGGATAAGCCTTTTCTGCTTTAGAGTTTTCAGGCTAAAGAAGGTTTGTGGATTGTCACCCAGAAGAGTTGGATGAAGGAGTTGTTTGACTCCCAGTTTGTTTGAAACAATTCAGATACATCCTTACTTCATGGAAGCCATTCCTTAGCATCAATCTGTTGTCATGGCCACTTTTGAGTTTAAAATGTGCTTGAAAGCAAGGGAGATCTCGCTTGGGAGATGAGGCTTGGACCGTGGTGGTGGGCGCAGTCTGCTCCCCATCCTCTGCATCTCTTGGTTCATGAATTCAGTCGATATTAGTTGAGCACCTTCTTTATGTAAGGGATTGTTCTGAGGAGGCAATGGTGAAGGAGACAGGTAGTTCTAGTCCTCTTGAAAGCTTGCGGTTTCATGGGGAGTGCAGTGGGCAGAGACAAGGGGAGAGGAAGACACAAAGGATTAACAAGAATTTACAGCCCTGTGTGTGATTATGTCTGTGCTTACCCACTGTTAGCCATGTTGCGGTGGGGGGGCGGGGGGGGCATAAAACATTTTGAGAGTGTCCCAAGGATTTGTACCAGAAAGTGAGCTTTCAGAAAATTTAAGCAGGTTGGTTTTTCAGATGTCCCTGAAACTGGAGACTCAGGAAGCAGGGCATCTTGGGTGAAGATGATCATTTCAGTTGGAGAGTCACTGAATTGGTGCTTCCTTAAATACCCTCATGGAA
>NW_011494790.1:5809946-5821130 GCF_000754665.1 Bison bison bison
AGTTCTGGGTTGGGGAGTAAGAGTCATCAACCCAAAGACTAATGGTGGTGGTTTAGTCGCTAAGTCATTTCCGACTCTTGTGACCCCATGGACTGCAGCCTGCCAGACTCCTTTGTCCATGAGATTCTTCAGGCAAGAATACTGGAGTGGGTTGCTATTTCCTTCTCCAGGGCATCTTCCCAACCTAGGGATCCAACCTGGGTTTCCTGCTTTGCAGGCAGTCTCCTGCCTTGAAGGCAGATTCTTCACCGACTGAGCCACCAGGGAAGCTCCAGTATTAATGACAAGCGCTCAAGTTACTTAGTGTTGAGTATTTTTCTTCCAAAAGTCTCAAGTATGTAGGACTGCCTAGACCCAGGGACCGAATCTAATCTTTTGGACCTTCTCTTTTCACAAGTGAAGTGGAGACGATATGTACATGGTTTAGGTAGTGTTTTCTCTGCAGGACAAGCTGCAGAAACATATACCTATCTTGTATGTAAACATGTGCTTTCTTTTACTTTGAAATGGTGTTTGCGATCTAGGTATCTTTGGTCATGGAAAAGCCATAGCTATGGAAGTTTCATGGTAATTCTGGAATTTTCCATAAGTATGTTGGGAACAATTTCTGTTGTCTCAAATGGCAAGATTTCATTCTTTATGGTATATAGAATATGGTGTATATATGTACCATGCTAAGTCACTTTAGTCACGTCTAACCCTTCGAGACCCCATGGGCTGTAGCCCACCAGGCTCCTCTGGTCCATGGGATTCTCCAGGCAAGAATACTGGAGTGGGTTGCTGTGCTCTTCCCCAGGGGATTTTCTCAACCCAGGGATCAAACCCACGTTTCTTTACGTTTTTCTGCATTGGTAGGCAGGTTCTTTACTACTAGCACTACCTGGGAAGCTCCATATATGTACATGTGTGTGTGTGTGTGTGTGTGTGTGTGTGCTTGTATATATATATATATGATCCTGTCTTCTTTATCATCTATTGATGGGCACTAAGGTTGCTTCTACATATTTTTCTTTCATTGAAGTATAGTTGATTTGCAACATTATGTTACTTTTATAGATGTTCAGTACAGGGATTCAGATATACATATGTTCTTTTTCAGATTCTTTTCCCTTCTAGCTATAGTTCCTGTGCTATGCAGTCCACAGCTTGACTGTTGTAAATAATGCTGCAATGAACATAGAGATGCACGTATTTTTTTCAAATTAATGTTTTTGTTTTCTTTGGATAAATATCCAGGAGTAGAATTGCTGGATCATATAATAGTTCTTTTTAAGATTTCTGAAGAACCTCCATACTGTTTTCCATGGCAGTTGCACCAATTTACCTTCCTACCAACAGTGCATGAAGGTTCCCTTTTTCTCCACATCCTCACCAATATTTACTTCTTTTCTGTTTGATAATAGCTATTCTGACAGGTGTAAGGTGGTGTCTTATTGTGGTTTTGGTTTGCATTTCCCTCGTGATCGGTGGCGTTGAACACCTTTTCATTTGCCTGCTGACCATCTGTATGTCTTTCTTGCAAAAATATCTCTGTAGATCCTCTGCCCACTTTGCAATCAGGCTTTTTTTTTTTTTTTTGGTTTTGAGTTGTGTGAGTTATTTCTGTATGTTGGATATAAATCCCTTATCGGATGTATCATTTGCAAATATCTTCTCCGATTCAGTAGGTGGCTGTTTTTTGTTTGTTTGTTTGTTTGTTTTTGATAGTTCCCTATGCTAAGTGAAATAAAGCAGACAGATAAAGACAAAAAGACAAATAGTATATGATTTCACTTATGTGTTGAATCTAAAATACAAAAGAAATGAACAAAAAAGAAACAGTTATAGATACAGAGAGCAAACAGGTGGTTGCCAGAGAGGAGGGGACTAGCAGGAGGAAAGAAATAGGTGAGGGAGATTAAGATGTAGAATGTTACAAAATAAATGAGTCATGGATATAAAATATCCAGTGTGGGAAATACAATGAATAAGTATGTAAGATCTTTGTATGGTGACACATAGTAAGTAAAAGTATCATGGTGATCAGTTTGAAATGTATAGAAATATCTAATCACTATGTTGTATAACTGGAGAAGGCCATGGCACCCCACTCCAGCACTGTTGCCTGGAAAATCCCACGGACGGAGGAGCCTGGTGGGCTGCAGTCCATGGGGTCGCGAAGAGTCGGACACAACTGAGCGACTTCCCTTTCACTTTTCACTTTCCTGCATTGGAGAAGGAAATGGCAACCCACTCCAGTGTTCTTGCCTGGAGAATCCCAGGGACGGTGGAGCCTGGTAGGCTGCCATCTGTGGGGTTGCACAGAGTCAGACACGACTGAAGCGACTTAGCAGCAGCAGCATATTGTATAACAGAAACTAACATAGTATTGTAGGTCAATTATACTTCAAAAGCGAACTCAGAAAATGAGATGAGATTTGTGGTTACCAGAGGTGCAGAGTAGGGGGAGGGTGATTTGGATGAAGGCAGTCAAAATGTGCATCCTTCTGTTATAAGATAAATAAGTGCTCAGGACTTAACATACAACATGATACGTGTAATTAACTCTGCTGTTTATTATATATGAAAGCTGTTAAGAGAGTAAATCCTAAAAAGTTATCCTCACAAGAAAAATATTCTTTTTTCTATTTCTTTAATTTGTATCTGTATGAGATGATGGACGTTCACATGTTCATTGAAGCTTATGGTGATACTCACTTCATGATGTGTCTAAGTCAAAACATGATGCTGTACGCGTTACACTTAAACAGAGCTGTGTGTCAATTATATCTCAATAAAACTGGAAGAAAAAACTACATTGGGGAATCTCGCCATCCTGTATATTCTGTCTCTAAGGAAAAAGAAATGTATGGAATGAAATAATAGGAGTTGAGTAGGAAATTGAAGTTGCAAAATTCTGTGGCATAGCGATAATGATTTTTGATTGTTCAGTTTTCTTTGGTATTTCATTGTATTTTCTTGACAGAAACAAAAAGCATTTTTCATTGAAAAGTGCTCTGTTGGCAGCATAATTTCTGGGTCCACATAGAGGAAGAATGAGGTGGACAGAATGGTAGAAATTTTAGAAGGAAAGCATGTTTCCTCATATGGGGAAAAGGTAGGAGTAAGAAAAACATGTTTATTCTTGTTAAGTTTAAAATCTGATGTTGACCACATCATTGAAATGGCTTTACAGTTTGTGTTGTGTATGGATCTGTACAAAGTTCCTAATTAATCTGAAAATTAATCCAGGAAGATCCCCTGGAGGAGGGCATAGCAACCCACTGCAGTGTTCTTGCCTGGAGAATCCATGGACAGAGGAGCCTGGTGAGCTATCATCCATAGGGTTGCAAAGAGTTGGACATGACTGAAGTGACTTAGCAGCAGCAGCAATCTGAAAATAAGACATACATTATTTTTATACATTTTGAGATATTTAAAATTACATATTGCATTTAATTTTTTTTTTAATGTAGATACCTTTAAAGTGGAATTTATGACAGTTTCACAATTCATTGTAAAATGCTGTGTATGTTTAGGAATAGTATAGCATTGTAAGTCCAAATTTCAAATTAAGTATACAGTTGACTCTTGAACCATGCAGGGTTAGGGGGTAGGGGTGCCCCTCAGAGTAGTCAAAAATCTACCTGTAACTTAGAGTCAACTGTTTGTATCCAAGATTTTGCATCTCTGGATTTAGCCAACTGAAATCATATGATACTGTCGTATTTAGTAAAATCCACATGTAAGTGGACTCGTGCAGTTCAAACCTATGATGTTCAAGGGTCAACTGTGTATTTTTATCTAAATGTTTTGTATACATGTGGATAAAGATCATTCACTTACTTATAGTTCTTCATTTCACAAATAAGTTTCCAGTGCAATTCAGTATTAAAGCTCAGTTAACTTAGAGGCAATATCTGATGGTGTAGATTTTTTCCTTTTGAATCTTGGCTTGACCCAGGCTAGTACTGATTGAAAGCCCTGAGATGACCACCTGGTTAGTGGATGGAATGACGTGTTTGTCCATTTGCTTCTGGATGAGGTAATCATAGCCCTGGGAGCAGAAGCACATCATTTGAGTGACATTTTACTTCAAAAAATATATGTGATGATTTCTGTAAATCTGCATTCTAGAATAGTCTTGTCAGAGTTCCAGGGATAGTATTTGGGATAAGACCTGTCGTGTGTATGGTAATGCGGTTGTGGTTTTAAACGCCTCCATTCTGTCTTATAGTCTCAGGTGGCCCTAGTTTGAAACATTAAAACCATATGGTCTTTATATATTTGAGTACCTACTGTGTGAGTAAGTGTTCTCTGCCTCAGCCTTTTCCTGTCTTAGGTGTTTGTGTCACTAGCTTGCAATGTCTCATTTTGTAGAACCTTGGATGTCTCAATAGCTCTATTTTAATTTAGTATCTTGGTTCAGTAGAGTATTGTGCTAAAGATGCCACAGTCATGAGTGCTGATTCCATGCCAGTCAGCTTTTACAGTGAAAATTAATTTTCCTGTAGCTTCAACTGGGGTTTCAGAATTGGCTGATGATATTTGATTACTTTTGTTCAAGTATAGATGAGGCTATCTAATTCATTAACTGTACTGGAGAAAAATAAAACTGATGCCTATTGGGTAGAATTTTTCCAAATGTCCCGGGATACTGTTTTTTCCTGTGTGAAGAAAAGCATTTCCTTTCATCTGTGGGTAACCTCCCACTAGAGTAAAATCTCTCTACGTATTATTTCCACCAACTTATTTCTATGTAAGTTCTTGGTGAATGGAGCCACCAGTCTCCTGGTAGTTATATCCCATCCTGCGTCCTCTTCACGGACAGGGAAGCTGTCAGCTTGTGGCTGCTCCAGCAGAAAACACTGGGCATATCCTGGAATAGATGGCTGATAAGGGTCATCTCTTGTCACCTCTTTAACTGGATTTATTGCTTTCGAATTTTTTAATAAGGACATATTTTAAGGTCTGTCTGGGGACTGAGAGCTCTGATCATTCATGCAGTGAACTTTGAATAAGTTGGTAAGATTGACTGGACCCTATTATCATAATGGATGGTGACTATTTGACATTTACAATGGTATGCTCCATTTGCACTAAAATAAGTGAATTTGTATTTAAAAATAATCGACCAATCTGATTTCCTATCAAACCTAAAATAGAGGTTATTTGCATTCAAAGTTAAAACCTGAAAAACTGCATGCAGATTTAGTGACGATTTGCTGAAGATGTCCATTGGTGGAATCCCATTCAACCTGACTGAATCGATCTTTAGCCTGAGAAAGAACAGGAATCACGGTACTGTCCTGGGCCTACGTCTAAGGTGTTAGCTTTTCTGAATACATGAGGATTTTTATTAAGTGCATATTTTTCATCAAACCTATTGGCCTTCCTGCCTACTGACCTGTTTCTAGGTCAGGATGGCGGTTCTCCCCATGGAGTCAGTGTTAATTCTAGCTTCTTTCCTTAGAGTTCTGATTTGTACAGCTCTTCCAGGTGGAGACTCAGATCACTGGTACCCTTTGCTGCCCATGATACATGTGGAAATGAGTCAGTGGAAAATTCACTTACTCATTGTGACCTACTTCTGTCTCTTGCATTGAAGGTGTGCTAATTTGTCAAAAGCCATCTGTCCCCCTTCCAGAAACCCTTGCTTCACTGCAACTTTAACCCCTTAGCCTACAGATTCTTTTATAATATTTACAGTTACCTGAATATGTTGATTATCCTGTTGTATTTGCAGTCTGCTTTAGATTCAGCCCTAGAGGCCAGGGATAGGATCTGCCTTTGTATAGCTCTCAGTACATCCTGACCCACGATCTCTGCTTTCTAATGAAGATTCTTGGCTTTTAAGGAGAAACTATAAAATGGTTAACTTTTACTAATTTAAGAAAGGAAGGTTTATTATGCCAGAGTTTGCTGGGAGCAAACTTCTCACCCATTTTCAGCAAAACTTTCCTTTTCTCAGTTTTATTAGCGTATTCTTAGAGATTACTCATTTATCCAACAAGGTTTAATCAGCTTTTCTGTCAGGTATTGTATGAGGGTCACAAAAACAGTAAGATGCTTGCCTGCAGGAACCTTATAACCCCTAGTAAAAGGACTCCATGCAGTCATTTTAGAGTAAACCAGTTTAAACATCATTTTAACTGAACATTCCACTGTATGTAGAACCATATAGTCCATGGAATTCCCCAGGCCAGAATACTGGAGTGGGTAGCCATTCCCTTCTCCAGGGGATCTTCCCAACCCAGGTCTCCCGCATGGCAGGTGGATTCCTTACCAGCTGAGCCACCAGGGAAGCAGAACATTCCATGCCAACACCCAAAATAGGATTACTTCTTACCTGACTTTGTTGCTTTCAGTGTTAGTCTTGCTGCTCTCACTTTATGCAGTCACATATATACTATCGAACTTCATGGAAATGGTGAAAGAATTTATTGAGAAAAATATGATTCTAAACTCAAAAAACAGAAAGCGATGTGTCTTATGTATTTTATTAAGCACAGATACAGAAACACACATGTGTAGCAACTACAAACAACATATAGTAGCTCAGATTCATTGCTATTGACTTCATGTCCACTGTTGCACAGACTTCAAAGTATTAAAAGTGATAGAACATATGTACAATTTCAAAAGATATATTTCAGTCCAGCATTATCTAAGATAATCATTGTATGTCTTAGTATATGAATATTTTTTGCCCAAGTCTAACCACATTCTCAGATTAGGAATGAACAGTCTTACTTAAAGTTAATATACAGAGAAGTAAATGGAAACCAGCATTTGACGAGTAGAATAGTATTTTTGAAACCTATCTTGTTCTTGGCAGTTATTTGGTTTTTTACTGTGAACAACTCACCCTTAAAAAACGAAATTCATGCTGACTTAATAGCACTTTTTAAAAAGTGGCAGCTATTAACATTAAAATAATAAAGTAGAGTTTTGTTCTCTGCTCACTGTTGGAGTTGTGAACACTGCTTTATTTGGATCTTAATTTCTCTGTGCTTTTTTCAGATTGTTGTAGATACCACTCCTTTTTGGGGAAAACTCGTAGAGAAGAAACTCAAGATCAGACTGGGCTAGTTTGCTGTGATACATTGCAGCCTAGACACGGTGTTATATTCTAGAAAATGTTCTGTGCTTTTTCACCAAGAGAGAGACGCTTCTGGTCAAAGTTGTGAGTGAAGCAGTCAATTCTAAAGTAACTGAGTGATGGTGAAGCAGAGTTGTAGTGCTGCAGCAAAGATGTGTGATGTCCTGTGAGTTTTGTCACCGTAGAATGATCTAGATTTTGCTCTATGGACGAGTTGATTAACTTTGACTCTACTGTGGAAAGACAATTGCTTGTTTTCATTATCTCCTTATAGTTGTCAGCTTTATCTTTGCTTTTGCAGCCATTTTCTATGATAAGCAAAATAAGTTTGTTTCAAAGGAAAGTATCAGTTTGTTGTCAAATAATATGACATGGTGGATCCTCATCTACATACAGATTCATCTGGAGATGCACATGAACAATGACGTCTGAGAACAGGATTTTGCACTCTATTGCCATTCATTATAGCTGTACCCTCTTTATTTATTTGGTTCTCAGTGAAGGAGACCCTTCATGGTATTTTATTCTTCACACCAGAACACTTTTCCAATGGAGATTAGAACATAAGCCTCAGTTGGCCAGGGACTTAGTATACAATGTCTTATCTGGCTTTGTGCAGTCTCTTCATTTAAAACCACTTACCTGAAAGGCTTATATCTTTTGTTGTGGTGTCATCAGAAGCCACACCTGAGAATTTGGCATTGTTCCTTGGAGCTTATTCAGATGTTTTCTGCTAAGCTGCTTTTTATGTAAGATGTTGAAAATCGAATTATCCTGTCTGGGCCCTGAACTCCTAGCCTGATTAAAATGATCCCTGTCACCACAAAAGCATGGCATTTCTGCAATCTTTGGAGAAGGTTCAGGAGGGGAGTGAATGGGGTCCATGCCCACTGACACTTGCGGGCATTTGGGTGGGGCTGGAGGGTTATGAAACAGCGATTGCAAAACCACAGGTCCTTCCACCCTCCCTGTGGTGCTGGGTTCCTAATTTAGGTTTTTCTTCCATTGGTTCTATGGCCACGAGTTCTGCGATGAGAACTAGGTGGCCTTCCTAAGATCTCAGGCTGTGTAATAACAGGTGAAGTGTTCCACATGACTAACTCCAATACTAGAAGCTTTATGCTTTCTTAACATGTGACCGTATGATTCCAGTTAGTTCAGCATTGCAGCTTCAGCTTTGCAGGTTTTCTGCAACTTTAACGTAAGACAATATTCCAATGCGATATGTAATAATTCCACTTGAATATAAATTCAATAATTAGATCTCTAAGAGGAGTGAATAGATTTAATGATGAATGCTGGGGAAAGATGATGTCTGTAGAATTCTTTGTTGTTTTAGAGTAGCTGGTTATGTCTACCACTATAGAAATCGTGTACACTGTGGATATTCGAAAAGGATAATCTTCATTAATGAGTGTATTCCTCTAATGCCTGGGGGGTGAATTTATAAGCAAAAGAAAGATTCCTCAGAAGGTTTGCTGATTTTGACAGAACCATTGTGATGACCTGCATTTACTTTCAAACCTCTACAACTTCTGAGTTATATGTGGGGCTGTTATTGGCATTTTAAGTCAAGGAGACCTTATTCCTTTTGGCTTTGCCATTTGTTGAGCCAACCAAGCCTGCCAAAGTCTTAGCTGTGTCCTCCCCACATCATTAATAACTATTAAAGTTGGGCCCAGCCCAGCTTTGATTAGTACCAACTGTGACTATGCAACTAGCAGCCATTGGATTGTAATTAAAAGGGCATAAACAGTTCCTGTCCTTAGAAAACTGTATGGTCAACATTCTGTGCTTCATGTTTTAAATCACATTTTGAGGAGTGCTGAGCCTTTGCTAAAACAATAAAATGTCATTTACTGATGACTCCTAAGAGAGACCTTACTGATATTTTGGGTTGCTGTGAGTTAGGACTGGCTGGTACTTCCCAACCAAGGGGATCTGGTGTGCTGTTTTTTCTACTATAGCTGTTGAGTTGTTTCTTTCCTTTTTTTATGTCACTTTATTGAGGTAGAGTTGACATGCAAAAAGCTGTGAGTATTTGATGTATACAGTTTGATCGGTTTGGAGAATTATGCACCCATGAAACCATCACCACAAAAAAATTAGCTATGAATCCTGCATCCTCTAAATCTGGGAAAAATATGTGTGCGTTGTAAAGAAAAACAGATGCTTTTGAAAAATACTGCTCACCATGATTCCCAGGAGGAATGGAGAGCGGTAGAGACTTGATGACAAAGTACCTATGACCGGGTCATTCACTGAGATACTAATTTGTGGTATTCTTTCTACTGGGCCTTCCCTGGTGGCTCAGATGATAAGGAATCTGCCTGCAATGCAGGAGACCTAACCGACTCTATGGACATGAGTTTGGGTGAACTCTGGGAGTTGGTGATGGACAGGGAGGCCTGGCGTGCTGTGATTCATGGGGTCGCAAAGAGTCGGACACGACTGAGCGACTGAACTGAGTGACTGACAAATAGAAGGGACTATTAGACATCTTCTCTTTAAGAGTAGTCAGAAAAATGAAGGCCAAGTTGCCACCAGGTAGAGTTAAAATACCAATAACTTTCCTTCACCATCATCTTTGTCTTCAATTTGTATACTTATTGCAAATAGCTTTTCTTTTTTTTCAAGTTTTATTAAGGTGCAATCGATACACAAAAGACTCTCGATAGTAAATATCTAAAATTTGAGTCTGGGCTTATGCAAACACAAGTGATACCATCCCCACACCAAAGAAATTATACCTCCAAGAAAATAAGATCAATTAAAAATACACTTTTAGGGACTTCCTTAGCAGTCCAGTGGTTAGGACTCTGCCCTTCCACTGCAGGGGGCACAGGTTCAAGCCCTGGTCAGAGAACCAAAATCTGGCAAGCATACAGGCATGACCAAAAAATAACTTTTTTAAAAGCCAACTTTGTCGTAGCCCAAGACTGGAATTTCGCTCCGGGTCTTTAAACAGCACTCATGAGATTTCTTTTAAGAGAAAACCACCCAGGTGACCAGCTCTTACACTATTAGAACAGATTTAACAGATGCTTAAAAATACTCCTATGTGTAGGACCATCTCCTCCAGACTGTGCCTGTTTTGTTCAAACTGATCTGACAGTGAGTTAAGGTGGCTTCAGAGCCTCGGACGTGATTGGTGTTGGACTGGATCAGACAGCTGAGGGTCTCCTGGGTCATCTTATGACCAGCACCAACGAGATGGTGTTACTTTTGGTCCAAAACTAAGCGAGCTTCAAAGGTTTTACAGTTTGTTTTTCTTGTGTGAGTCATAGAACTGGCTCGGAAAGGCAGATTCCAAAAGAGAATTGTAGAAAATATTTTGGGCTCTGGCTACGTTGGAATAAGTATTCAACGTTGTAAGGAGACTTGAAAAAGCTCATCAGAACTGATAAATTAGAGTAACATCTGTGTAAAACTAGTCCTCCTGTCTCAGTAACATCTTCCATGTTAGCAAAAGACAATTTAAAACCGCAGTAGGTAGTTCTTCTTCAGATGTTCCACGGGCCTAACAAGTTTGCAGTTAACAGGGTGAGTCACTTCCTATGGCCCAGCCCATGGGCGCAGTGAGAGGTTTGGAGAGCAACACTTGCAAGCTCATCCCCTATTCCTTAGTCACTTTCTTTCTTGTGTGTATCTAGGCTGCACAAAATAACCAGACTCTTTCTGGAGAACATTTTACGTCTCAGAATAAGTGTTATGGTCTGTAGAACGGTTTTCCATGTTCTTACTCTAGGAGCAGAAGGATTTGCAGATTTTTTTAAAAATTAAATCTGTATTTAAATTCTCAGAAATCATCATCTCCCAACAGGGTAGTTTTCAGCAGCACATTACCAAAGTGTTGGAGCTTCAGCTTTAGCATCAGTCCTTCCAATGAATATTCAGGACTGATTTCCTTTAGGATTGACTGGTTAGATCTCCTTGCAGTCCAGGGGATCAAGAGTCTTCTCCAGCACCACAGTTAGAAAGCATCAGTTCTTCAGTGCTCAGCCTTCTTTGTGGTCCAGCTCTCACATCCATACATGACTACTGGCCAAACCCCTCTGCCCACTTTGCAATCAGGCTTTTTTTTTTTTTTTTGGTTTTGAGTT
>NW_011494790.1:5821230-5847195 GCF_000754665.1 Bison bison bison
GAAAAATATGTGTGCGTTGTAAAGAAAAACAGATGCTTTTGAAAAATACTGCTCACCATGATTCCCAGGAGGAATGGAGAGCGGTAGAGACTTGATGACAAAGTACCTATGACCGGGTCATTCACTGAGATACTAATTTGTGGTATTCTTTCTACTGGGCCTTCCCTGGTGGCTCAGATGATAAGGAATCTGCCTGCAATGCAGGAGACCTGGATTTGATCCCTGGGTCAGGAGGATCCCCTGGAGGAGGGCATGGCAACCCACTCCAGTATTTTTGCCTGGAGAATTTGATGGACAGAGGACCCTGGGGGCTATACAGTCCATGGGGGTCACAAGAAGTTGGACATGACTGAGCGACTGACACTTTCACTTCTTTCTTCAATGCCATACTGTAGCTTCTTGGCCTTTCTGAAACGGTCAATTGGAAACCAGCAGGGACTTCCTACTCACCTGTGTCACTTCTAGTTGAAGCCCACATGAAATGGTGAGACCTGGTCTGAGCTGGGGTATGGGTACACGAGACGCCTATACTGGGTAAGAACGTCTCTAACTGGCACCGGCAAAGCAAACGTGGCTCCTGTTCCTAACTCTATCACCATGTACCTCTTGAAGCCCTGCTTGAAAAGGAGTGGACACAGGTCACATGGCCAGATACACCACCAGGCACATGTGCCTTCTTGCATTCCTGCCTTGGCCTCAGGGAAGCGCACCCTTGTCTTCTAGGCTTGGGCAGCTCCTCCCTGCCCTTGCCCTGTAGGAGCCTCACTCACAGGCTCTCGCATCCTTAGGGAACGGCCACCTGGGGGAAACGTGCCTTCTGGCTCTTCCTGACTTCTACTGCCGCTGAATCCAAAACCTGTTAAAGACCTTCTAAGGCATAGGAGCCCACACTGTGAACACAAAGACTTTTTGGAATGAGGGAAAACCTACCTTTCATTCCTCTCCAGTAGAAAGAATACCACTAATTAATTTCTCAGTAAATGACCCTGTTATGGGGTACTTTCTCATCACCCTCTACCCCTCTCCATTCCTTCTGGAAATGGTGGTGAGCAGTGTGTTTCAAAGGCTCTGTTTCTGTTTATAACACATACATATTTTTTCCAGATTAAGAGGTTGCAGGGTTCGTAGTTAATTTTTTTGTAAACAAAAGTGCAAGGACACACACGTTTTCCCTGATTCCCACCACTGAGAAGTACTCACCATTATTACTTGTGTACATTTCCTTCCAGTCCATGTTCTTTGCTTTCTGTGTATTTTAAGCATATTTGGTGTCAAGCTTTGGACTCTCCACTTTCCACCATTGTAAGCAAGCATTTTGGGAAAAATATCCCATCTTGTGGTTGTAGCATAGCTTATTTAGCTACTTCATTCGGGGTTTTTAGGCGAATAAGGCTGATCATCAAGACTACATCGTCCTTTGTTCTCTGCCAGCTCAGGAAAAGGTCTAAAAAGACACATGTGTCTGGGGTGGGGGAGGGGAGGTGGTGTCTTGGCTTGGTTAGGAACAAAAAGGAACTTTCACAAAGAGGAGGTAGTTAATTCTAGGTGATTGTTAGGGATCTTAAGAGAGAGGTGAGTGGGTGAGCAGAGAGCCTTTGTTGCAGGTCCCAGTCGCCTGTCAGCCTCAGTCCTTGGACCTTCTTGGGCCATCTTGTCTTCCCTCAATTCTGGACTTTTTGTCTTTCGATGCCAGGCTAGTGTGCCTAGGGCAGAAGTAGGTCCTTATTGTGAGGTGGATTCTTTAAAATAAATATTTCATTTAGTACATAAAAAGCGTTTGGAGGATGGAATGACCCCAAAATGAGCTGTCCTAAGAAAAGCGGCCAACCCTATTTCTATTTCTGAGTCTTATCAATTTTTAAAAAACATTTTTAAAAGGTTAGGGAAGTAGTTTTCTTCATTTCTCTACAAATTGATTAACTCTTTCACATAGTTGAGTTAGAGATTAATCTTGTTGGGCTAAAATCATATGTTACATGAAGAGGTAGAAAACTAATCAAAGTTCTTTTTCTGAAAGGAAGTTTTAACAGTTGAAAAATGACTAATCTCTGAAGCAAGGCGGTAACAATGAGGATTGGGGGATAGAGTTATTTATAATTAATATACCAGTAATTCTTTCTAACTTTGGGGCCAAACTCATTGCCAGTATAGTTTTTTTCAGCTAGAACACAAATATTAATTATTGGTTCTACTGGTCTTTACTGCAATAAAATAATTAAGTTTTTTTAATGGAATTATGCTTTGGTTTAACAGCGTATTATGGACACATTACATAATCTTCCTGGGACCTCCCCTAACCACTCATTTCCTATTTTACATTTCTCAATGATAAAGTTGTTGCCATGTTAATAATCTTTACTGTCTCTACTTACTTGAGAAAATGTCTTAAACTAAGTAATAATTTGCCTACCTGGATAACTGAAAGCGTTCTTTAACAGTTGCGTTTCTAATTTAGGTGATTGTATATTTATTTCATTTTGGTCTTTAGTCTTTTTGTTTTTAAACATCGACTGCCTAGTTTCTGTCAAACCTTGGGTAGGCCTTTTTTTTTTTTTTTGGTTCTTTCAAATACACAATGTCTCCTTGTTAAACAATGGAGCTATTTAAAAACTCAGGGAAATGTCTCCCTCCCCAGATTTCCTGATTGCAAACTCATAAGCACATCTTCTTTGGGGTCCTGGTAATTGTCTTCTTTCAGCCTGGGTCAGGGACTCTAAAAACTCTTGGGGTTTTTGATGCTGTGATCAAACTGTGCGTCAGAAAAACAGGTTGAGTTAAAACAAGAAAATCAAGTGGATGGCGGTGTTGTTGGAGGAAGGGAAGGAGGTAACTTTGTCTTGTGAAACTGGTGATCACCAAGTGCTAGTCCCCAGCGTGCAGAAAGGTGATAGGACCTATTGCTCACCACTCGTCTGCCGTTTAAATATTATTTTACACTACTGATGCTTTCAGATGCAAAAGGCATAACTCAATGTGTAATTTTTTTTTAAGTAAAATGAGACACAGTTTTTGTCATTTGAAGAACATCACAGTTTTTATTTATTTTTTAATCGAAGGATAATTGCTTCACAGAATTGTCCTGATTTCTGCCAAACATACAGTTTTGAGGTACTGTCCTTGAGGCTGATTGGCTGATAGTGCAGTGTTTTTGCTCCTTATTCTATAATTGTGTGGGGCTTACCAAGTGGCGCTAGTGGTAAAGAACTCACCTGCCAATGCAACGTAAGAGACTAGGGTTCAGTCCCTGGGTCGGGAAGATCCCCTGGAGAAAGGCATGGCAACCCACTCCAGTATTCATGCCTGGAGAATCCAAAGGACCGGGGAGCCTGGTGGGTTACAGTCCATAGGATCGCAGAGAGTCAGGCTCATCTGAAGTGATTTACATGCACACATATCCTTGGGTGAGTTCATAAACTTTGGGACCTGCTGTACTAAACAGTGTAGCTAATATCTGACATCGAAGCAGAAAACACTCTTGTTATATAAGTGAACCCTACAATTTTATGATTATAATGTAAATGAAAATGTGAGGTGGCCACAAAGTCAAAGGACTGGCTCATTTGGTAGCTATAGACAGATTTTATTTTCCTGATGATTTAGCTCATTGTTTTCATACGTATGTTTCCCTTTCAATAGGATTGAGGGTCTGTTTAGAAAAAAGGTAAGCATAAGTAGCCAGTGGGAGAGTTCACATTCATTTCTTTCTTAGTGTCAATGATTTGTTTTCAGTAAGTTGAAGTGTCTTAATTCTACTCATGATATGCAATTTAATTTCAGGTGGGCAGGTTACACTGGATCCTTTTCAATATGGAAATGTTACACAGTTGGGTGCCATCTCTCTCTACTTTGAATTTCTCCTTTGAAATGTTTTCCTGTAAAGGTCAGGGATTCCATAACTGTAATAAACTGGAGTCCAGGAACACTGTGAAGAGGATCTCTCTGAGTCACTGCGTGCAGGGAATGCAGCATGAGTTGAAGTGGGATGGCTGGTGAATGTGGTGAAGAGGCGGAGCGCCTGTGTTGTTCTGGAGCTCAGGGCACTTACTAATAAGGGCCAAATTCCAGGCTGGGATGATGAGGTCACCTCTTTGAACACAAGGCTGGCCCTGTGAGAAATAGGTGGCCATGCCCATAAGAGGCAGGATGGTGATTTGAAGGTAGGTGAAGCCAGCAGTAAACTTTTCCTTAGGAAATGACGCTTTCCTGGCGCTCTGCCTTGTCTGAACTCCTGCCATAGTTTTAATGTAATTCACACGATTCACTGAAACCTCTTTCCACAGTCACATCCTCATACATGCTCTCGCAGAGTCTGGGAGGTCTTTGGGAAGCAAGAATGGAGGAAGATGCAGTTAGGAGTTAGGGACTAACAGATACGCACTACTGTCTATAAAATGGGTAAGCAGCAAGGACCTACTGTGTAGCACAGGCGCCGATAGTCAATATCTTGTAATAACCTATTAGCACAAAGAATCTGAAAAAGTATATATGTATAAAGTTGGCCAAAGAGTTCATTCGGGTTTTTCCACAAGATGTTATGGGGTTGAATCACTTTGTTGTACGCCTGAAGTTAACACACTTTAATTTTAAAAAATAAAGGAAGATGCCGGACCAAAGGAATGACATCCTGAAAGAATAAGTACAATAGAAGAATCTAAGATTGGGGATCACAGGTTTATAGAAGTCGTAAATATGTACATTTTATAATGTTGAATTTGTTGTATTTTGAGACACATCATTTATAAATCCTTCTTTTTTAAAAAAGCTTATCTCAATATGGTCAATATATATATGTTTTAGATCTTCTGCTGGCTAAATTCACTTCCTAATGTATATTATAATATCCTCCTTTCCTCTAAGACCAGTACATACAAAGAGGCTTCACACCACAGCTCCTGATTTCTGTGTTCTCTAATCCTTAAAGGGTCAGATATCTAGACATAGAAAAAAAAAAGAAAAAAGCCACGCCGTGTTAACAAGGATATGATCCAGAAACTTGGATTTAATTTTAAAGTCTTAACTAAGAAACAGTTTAACAAAAGAATATGAATCACACATGCTTAAACACAAGTCCCTTCCCTAGCTGTGTCTGACTAGACCAGCTGGTTTGAGAAGGGATAAGGAGGAAATGCCTGCTTGAAATGGATAGTCTACGTGCCGGTTCATTCATCTGCGTTCGGATCCTTAAGAATACACTGCGGAGAAAGGAATGTCCAAATAGTGACATCTTACTTGTCTGTCTTCTGTGCACCTGATAACTGCGTGTACAAATATGTGTGTACGTGTGTGCTCAGTCGTGTCTAGTTCTGTGTAACCCCATGGGCTGTAGGCTGCCAGGCTCCTCTGCCCATGGGATTTTCCAGGCAAGAATACTGGAGTGGGTTGCCATTTCCCTCTCTAAGGGATCTTCTCGACACAGGAATCAAACCCATGTCTCCTGCCTTGCAGGCAGATTCTTTACCACTGAGCCACCTGGGAAACCCCCATGTACAAATATATCACAGGACACACTGGGGTGTCTGTCCATCTGGGTAAGGCTTTCTGCTCCTAGAAAAACTTCACAACCTGAGTATGAAGCTTATTAACTTGATCTACCTCATCTATCTGACTGCCAGGCTACAGGCTCAAAAACCCGGTTTGCTGGTATCCCAAGAGCAGCCCCATGTCTTTGGCGTGGGTCTGTGGTTACTAAGCTCCCTGCTTTATGTATAGGACCAGAAATGCTGAGACATTAATTTACAGTGAGGACAGATAACTGGTACGGGGTTTAGACTCGTCAAAGTTCTTACTCTTTGCTTTATAGAGATTTTTACAAAATGGCTAAAAGCACAGGCTCTGAAGGCACACTGCCTGGGTTTGGATACCTCTCCTACCACTTGTTAGCTGTGTGGTCTTTGGCAAGTTTCTGAACTTCTCAGTTCTTCAGCTTTCAAGTCTGTCGGATGTGGAGAAATGTAAGTCTTGCCTCAGGATTCTCATGCAGATTAAACGGTTGCTTCTTGTCTTGCATTAAAAGACACTTAGTCTAAATTAGCAGTTGTCATTATTGTTCTTGTTATTCACTTTTGGGCAGACCTCTCCCTGAAGTAGGCAGAAGGTGGCTCGGGGGACATGGTAGCAGAGCAAGGCACATTAGCTGGCTTACAAGATCCATGGCATCGAGCAGAGGTGGATGGATGCACGTGATTTTGAGAGTTGATCGGAAATGAAAT
Organism: Bison bison bison; assembly: GCF_000754665.1. Classification (NCBI taxonomy): domain Eukaryota; kingdom Metazoa; phylum Chordata; class Mammalia; order Artiodactyla; family Bovidae; genus Bison; species Bison bison. The sequence goes on from NW_011494790.1 coordinate 5,827,440, forward strand.
CTGTGTTGGGTTCAGTCCCTTGCATGCCCTTCGCCTTGAAGGTGCCGATTTGAAGTCCTTGGAGGCACAGTTGACTTGTTCTGCAGTTTTTGTTTTCCTATGTTTCTACAGCTAATCAATCACCCTTCTTATTGTTACATTCTTTCTGTAACTGTGTTAATATTTACATTTATTGTCAAGTCTGCTGCCTTGGAACCAGCCTCTTTAGCTCTTGCATAATTCATTGTATTGATTTTAGAAGTTAATTCTATGGGCAATCTTGTGCATCTTGTTCTCCAATCCTTGGGGGAAGAGCCTTAATGTAACATTCTATATAGGAAAGCATGTATCCATGAAAGGATGTATTGAAGAAAGAAAGACCAAAATGTTTTCTTTTTTTTTTTTTCTTTTAAAACTTTGTATTTTACATTGGAGTGTAGCTGATCAACAGTGTTGTGATAGTTTCAGGCGGGCAGCAATGGGACTCAGCCATAGCTGTACTTGTAACCATTCTCTCCCAAACTCCCCTCCCATTCAGGCTGTCATATAACATTGCAGAGTTCCCTGTGTTATACAGTAGGACCTTGTTGGTTATCCATTTTAAATGTCACAAAATGTTTTCTTTTGACAGCTTATATTTATGAAGTACTCATTTTGCCAAGCACTCTGATACTTTCTTCACATGCGTTATCTCATTTCATTTCTACTTAACCCTCAGAGGTAGTTCAAATTTTTACCCCTAGTCTACAGATCAGTAAATGACCTCAATTTAAAACCAGCTCTACCAATCAGTGGCAAGTTCTTGTATTTTATAACTGTACTCTCCTAAGAAATAGAAAATCAGTGAAATCTAAAACCGAACTACCTTTTCCTTTGTGGAATGTGTAATACGTAAGACGTAGTTAAATGCATTTCTGTGTCTAATGCAGATATTTCTAACTTTGAGTGTGCCTTGGTTGTGGGAGCCCACATGACCTCCTTTCCTAAGCCTTATTTGCCACAAGTTGGTGGTGCTGCCTTGAAAGTCATTACATCATCTTCCAGAGGTAAAATTCTGTGGCTCAGCCCACAAATTGCAAGAGCAAGGAGACTTCATTCATTACCCAGACTGAGTACTGAGCAATTTAAAGACCAGCATCTTCTGGTATCGTCCCAGCCCTCCTGTCTTTAGATACAGAATTGGTTCCTTGTGGCCAATTTCATCTTTGCAAGATGAGAGACTGAGAAAACATCAGTGGATGCAAATGAGGAAAAGAAAAGGCATCTGTCAAGTTAATTAAAGGAAAACATTCCCTTGACCTCTTGGTTTTTTTTTTTTTTTCTGTGCTTTTCATCAAGTTGGGCTATTCTTTCCTCCTTAGAGATCTGCTCTTCCTTTCATGTTGGCCATGAATAGTAGGGCACTCAACACTTAAGGATGGAAGGAACACGCGACTTATTTTAATATCCATTTGGCAGTTTTCCTGTTGTTTTTCCATTTAGGAAACATTTTCTTCCACTTGTGCCCATTATCACAGCTTTGACATTCCTGTCATTAGCAGAATGTCATTTTGCAAGATTCTGAGTTGGGCACAGCCAGCAACAAAACATACTGAACAGAAAGAGGCTGGCTTTTTGCCACCTGACGTTTCCTCACAGAAAAGCACAAAGTGGAGCTCAGATGTGGGCTTTCCATGTGTGTCTGTTTGTGTTCTGACTGTGGAGGCGCAGGAATCAGAGACAGTTCACTTGTGAGCAAAGCATTATGCCAAATTGCTGTAAATGCAAAATGCTTTCCAGTTGGAAGGGCGTTATACAGTCATGCTGTTCATTCTGGGTTTGACATAAATTTCTGTCAAGTGTCATAAAAGGAAATCCAGTGGTTACAGAAGTCAACTCCTCCTCCCTTTTTGTGGGTCAGATTGGAGTGGGACCAGAATCCTCTGAACCAAAAAGGGGGAACTGATTGTATGGGTCATGTTTAGCTTTGTGGTTAAATTACCCTACAAGAGTGAAACACGGGCTTCGCTGCTGGCTCACATGGTAAAGAATCTGCCGGCAATGCAGGAGACCTGGGTTTGATCCCTGTCAGAAAGATCTCCTAGAGAAGGGAATAGCTACCCACTCCAGTATGCTTGCCTGGAGAATTCCATGGACAGAGAAGCCTTGCAGGCCCCAGTTTATGGGATAGGAAAGAGTTGGATGCTACTTAGTGACCAGCACTTTCACAGTAAAACATATCCACCAAATTCAGTATTTCTAGATGTAGCGAGTTAAACAGATTCAGTGTATATATGGAGACCCTGGAGTGGGTAAAATAATAGTGTATCAGTTCGGCTGCTGCATATATGTTCAAGTAAGATTTGAATATAAGAAAATCTTTCAATCCAGATTTATAGAACTGGTGACCATTTCTTTAAAGCCATAAAGCAGGAGGTACTAGGTACAGAGGCAAGAAGTTAATAGTAAAATTTCATTATAGTATTTCCAGAAAGGAGAATGGAACGTTAGATTTAAGCTGTTGTATTTTCTCTGGTTTGGTCTTGCCACCACTTTCTTAATTTTTTTCTTTTTTAATGTCTTTGTATAACACTGGCCAACTGAGAAAAATCCAATGCTATTAAATTCATTAAAAGTGATTTTTGTACTTGGCTTTCTGCTGCTTAGTAAATAAAGTGTATCAAGTTGTGACTTTTATCCATGCTGAATATGAAACATGGAAACTTTTAAAAAATGTGTCATGTACATCCCCCATCCCCACAACACAAGAGGTTTAAAGGAACATTAGTTTGTGTTTTGTTTATTTTTCCTTAACTCTCAAACATGTCTGTAGACTTACCTTTGGTCCCTGACCAAAGCTGTCCTGAGAACAACCAAAGGCTTGTGTGTCAGTCTTATAGCTGTTTGTTTTTATGACCCTTTACCCAGTTATAAAATTGGGGCCACCACCTCTGTCCCTCCCCGTGCTGACTCTCATTGCCTCTTTGACAGCCCAGTCAGAGGTCAGCCCAGCCAGGTGATAGCAGCACAGATTAGACCATAATTTTGAATGACTCCAGACAATGTTTGGCCAGATCAACCTTTGGACTCTTTGGTAGACTCTTTGGAGCAGTCTCCCAAGATACAGCACACGCTCTTCAACTCTTGACCTTACCTTTGCAGCATTTTCTCCACACCTTCATCTCAAGTACAGTCTTTAGTATGTGCCTTTCGTGAGGTTTAAGACATTACACTCCGTGTGACTAATCGAAAGTCCAGAATTCATTTCTTCATTGACTGTTCCAGGCTTTAAGTGTATTTGTTCAAATAGATGACCTGCCCTGGTTCTTAGGATTCCTGGGGGACATGAGTCTAGGTATGTCCTATAACACATCCTGCAGATACATTCCACTGCAAAAATTAACAGGTATTGAGAGTCTTCTCACTTTAATTATTTTTTTACTTCTAGCATTTTCAGCAGTTGGACTTCATGTTGCTACCATAAATCCCACATTATTATCAGCTCCTGCTTGACTTTGACCATTATATTATGCCCCCCTCTGAACTCCACCGATTATCCCATTTTGTTTTATTCAGAGTGACATGTATGTAGATTTTCTCAGTAAGATGTTTCACATCATATAAAGCTGTCAGTTCTTTGTGTTTTCTCAGTTATACATGGCCTTGATCAAACTAGTAGAATTAACTGTAATATCATCTTGGATCAGTGTAGTCTTATAGATTAGACTATGTGTGTCCTCCGAGTTAAATTAGAAACTTCTTAAAGGCAGGAACTATATGTAGTTATTCAAAAATATTTACTGAATCTGTATTCAAATCATTTTTATTTTCTGAGTATCCAAAGAGATTTACTATGTATAAAATGCAATCTTTGACCTCAAGGAACTTGTCCCCCATCTCTAGACTGTAAGCTCCAGGTGGAATCCCTGGTTATGTTTACTGAATGAATGAGTGACAGCAGAGTGGATGCTCTGCTTGCCAGGGTCACCGGTGCAACATGGTGTGTGTCAGCCCACCCATCCATCACATGCTGACATGTGACGTTGGAGCTCACCATGTCAGCCACATAGAGTTAGCTGTGTTCATGTATCTTGCTTTGCAGTAGCCGCAAAATGGAATAATTAAGACGAAATAGGTTTAAAATGTTTGTGTCAGGCAGATCACTGAATTTAAGGGGTTGTTTAGGGAAGACCTATGAAATGGAGGGACAGTTTGCCCTCCTGAGTATACACTCTAAAATCCTGAGCTGATGGAGGTTTTATCTCACACTTTAGATAGCAGCATATTTTTGTTTGTACATCTCTGCCAGATTCTGCCTAAGAATACAGTTATCTGTGAATCCGTCTTAGCTCTTCTTTTACACTTTAAACACTTTGAGAGTTTTTCTTCATTTTCTTATTTCCCATAGTACTTGGTACATAGGAATAGACATTCCATAAATGTTTATTGCATTGAATAGCATCTTGCCAATATCTATATATTCAGCCATCTCGCTTCTCCTACAAAGATGGAAAGTTGGGCTAGATCTCACCAAGGGCTTATCTTAATGGATTAGATATATTTCTAAGAAGTACTGTATATAGTAACATATATATATATACACACACACATGTACATATACATACTCCTCTTGAATTTCCTAAGAATTTTTGAAAGCTTCAAGATCTATACCTTCCTCTGGGTATGTAATTAGCCTAAATTTTTTGCTCCTACCTGAAAACTGTATGAGCAGTCATTCATTTCCATGATAATTAATGTCTTTAAAAAGGAGTTTTTCTACTAATGGAAAAGTTAAGTTCAAGTATCAAGCTGATAACATCAGTACTAAGTGTTCATAATAATATACCCCAGAAAATGATAAACTAGGTTATTACACTGATGCCAGTATGCAGAGGCCTGACACTATCTGCTCAGCCATCAGCACAGTGCTGGCTACCTGCTCTTTCTCCAGCATTTCGGAGGCTGTATAAAAGAGTATGGCTCACTCTCATACTTGCATTGAACCTTGGAGGTGATTTTGGGCATGACTTTTTAAAACGAAGTGCTGTATGTTAGAGTTGAGGCATGGAGATGAGAAGGTACTTCTACCCCTGCTCACCTGCTTTCTCGCTGGTCTCCCTCCCTCCTCCTCTGGTTAGAATGATTCTCTGAAAACAAAGATCAGCTGGTGTGCAAAACCTTCTGACAGCTTCCCTTTTCGCCCAGAGTAAAACCCGTCTCAGTCGTGTGGCCTGCGAGCTGCCACAGTGGGCCGCATCCTCTGTCCATTGGCCTCTTTGCTGCTCGTCTCTGAGCAGCTCCGCTCCTCCTCTCTGGCCTGCTAGCTGCTCCTGGAGCCCTGCTGCCTCGGGGCCTTTGCTCTCACTGAATGCTCACTCCCTCATCCTTCTGGTCTTCCTCGAATACCACCTTCCCAGTGCAGCTTTTCCTAACCCCCTGTTTGAAACTGTGATTCCCACGTCCACTGCCGTGTCCTACAGTCTGCATCATTCTTCTCCACCGCCATCTCTCGTACTACAAATACCATCACCGTCTCCAATCCTATTCTGCTAATTTATTGTGTTTATAATCTTCCTCCTCTAGAATGCAGGTCTCTAGAGGACAGCAGTGATATTTGTTTGTTTAGAAGAGATGTTGTTCAGTCGCCAAGTCTTGCCGACTCTTTGTGACCCCATAAACTGCAGCATACCAGGCTTCCCTGTGCTTCCCTGTCTCCCAGAGTTTTCCTAAAACTCATGTTCCTCGAGTTGGTGATGCCATCCAACCATCTCTTCCTCTCATCACCCCCTTCTTTTCCCGCCCTCAGTCTTTCCCAGCATCAGGGTCTTTTCCAGTGAGTTGGCCCTTTGCATCAGGTGGCCAGAGTATTGGAGCTTCAGCTTCAGCATCAGTCCTTCCAGTGAATATTCAGGGTTGATTTCTTTTAGGATTGACTGGTTTGATTTCCTTGCTGTCCAAGAGACTCTCAAGAGTCTTCTCCAACACCATAGTTCAAAAGCATCAATTCTGCAGCGCTCAGCCTTCTTTATGGTCCAACTCTCACATCCATACATGACTACTGGATAAAAACCATAAAAACCATAGACTAGACAGACCTTTGTTGGAAAAGTATCTCTGCTTTTTAATATGCTGTCTAGGTTTGTCATAGCTTTTCTTCCAAGGAGAGCAAACGTCTTTTAATTTTGTGTTTGCAATCACCATCTGCAGTGATTTTGGAGCCCAAAATAGTTTAGAATAGTACCTAGCATGTATTAGGGACTCAAAAAGTAATTTGTTGGATGAATTCATGGAAGCTTGGTTGGAGCCCTAATTTCACAGGGCATAGGGAAGATGTTAACAGTGTCTTAACTTTACCTCGGGCTTCCCTGGTAGTTTAGCTGTTAAAGAATCCGCCTGCAATGCAGGAGACCTTGGTTTGATCCCTGGGTTGGGAAGATCCCCTGGAGAAGGGAATGGCTACCCACTCCAGTATTCTTTCCTGGAGAATTCCATGGACAGAGGAACCTGGCAGGCTACAGTCCATGGGGTCACAAAGAGTTAGACATGACTGAGTGACTTTCACTTAACTTTACCTAAATAACAGAGTCTATCACAGAGTCAGGAGTATTAATGCTTTGTTCCCTGTTGCCTTCTCAGGGGGACTAGAGCTTATCCAGCTGGCTGCCAGCTATGGCCTTGTTGTGCTGTCCAGGAAAAGGGGCAGAGCTGTAGACTTGAATCAGCCCAGGGGAAGGGCAGATTGATCTACATATGAGAGACAAAAAGTCATTTCTGGTGAAGACAATAGTATGAAGGCAGACATGGAGAGAAGGGCATGGCAGCATCTGAAGGAATTAAGGATATGAGAGAGAGGTGTCCAAGGGAAATTGTAGGAAGATTTCCTTTCTGTTGCGTGTATGATTTTTCTTTCAAATTTAGTCTCACAGATACTTTTCAAGGCTTTTTTGCAATCAGATTTGCAAATACAGAGAGGCCTAGATACTTAATGTTGCACAAAGAAAAAAAGAAATGTCCATGATATATATAATTTTAGTGCACTTCAGTTCAGTCTCTGAGTTGTGTCCGACTATTTGCGACCCCATGAATCGCAGCACGCCAGGCCTCCCTGTCCATCACCAACTCCGGAGTTCGCTCATACTCACATCCATTGAGTCAATGATGCCATCCAGCCATCTCATCCTCTGTTGTCCCCTTCTCCTCCTGCCCCCAATCCCTCCCAGCATCAGAGTCTTTTCCAATGAGTCAATTCTTTGCATGAGGTGGCCAAAGTACTGGAGTTTCAGCTTTAGCATCATTCCTTCCAAAGAACTCCCAGGACTGATCTCCTTTAGAATGGACTGGTTGGATCTCTTTGCAGTCCAAGGGACTCTCAAGAGTCTTCTCCAACACCACAGTTCAAAAGCATCAGTTCTTCGGCACTCAGCTTTCTTCACAGTCCAACTCTCATATCCATACGTGACCACTGGAAAAACCATAGCCTTGACTAGACGGACCTTTGTTGGCAAAGTAATGTCTCTGGTTTTGAATATGCTATCTAGGTTGGTCATAACTTTCCTTCCAAAGAGTAAGCGTCTTTTAATTTCATGGCTGCAATCACCATCTGCAGTGATTTTGGAGCCCAGAAAAACAAGGTCTGACAATGTTTCCACTGTTTCCCCATCTATTTGCCATGAAGTTATGGGACCAGATGCCATGATCTTAGTTTTCTGAATGTTGAGCTTTAAGCCAACTTTTTCACTCTCCTCTTTCACTTTCATCAAGAGGCTTTGTAGTTCCTCTTCACTTTCTGCCATAAGGGTGGTGTCATCTGCATATCTGAGGTTATTGATATTTCTCCCAGCAATCTTAAGAATCTTAAAATCTGCTTCAAATGAATAAAAAAAGCATGAATTAAACCCATCTTTATGTTGCTGTAAAATCTTGAAAATATTATGTTGAGTGAAAAAATTAAGTTATAGAATATCTATAATATATAGTTTGTGCTAAAGTACCATTTATCCAAAAAGTCAGAAATGTGACGGTCATACAAATATAAAATAAATGTGTTGAGGATTTCATTTGCTTATTAATGAAGACAACAGTAAGAGATCTTGAAAACCATATATATATATGTGAATAAATATGTTAAATATATGTATGACATTATATATATATTTAATAAAAATGATGAAATTAAATTTGACAGCAAATATAAAACTAGCTAATATTTTGTAAGACAATGAAATTAAATGTTTGAAGTTACTTTTTTTATGAATGGATATTAACTGTATTTGTACTAGACAAAGTTCATTTATGTGTAGTAAATGAATTTACTAGACATTTTATGGTCTAGTAATGTGAACAAGAATCACTTGTGTTACTGCTCATTTTCTCTGACTGAACTCCAACCCCTACAGTGTTTTAAGGTAGCCTAGTCACTAGAAGGAAATGGCACCCCACTCCAGTGTTCTTGCTTGGAGAGTCCCAGGAATGGGGGAGCCTGATGGCCTGCCGTCTATGGGGTCGCACAGAGTCGGACACAACTGAAGCGACTTAGCAGCAGCAGCAGCAGTCACTAGAAAGACAGTGAAAGGTATACACCTGAGAGAACCAGATAATCTCTTGGGGGTTCATTGCACAAAGCCCTCCTGGCTACTGAAAGGAAAGCCATTCATCTCTTTTGCACAATTCCAAGTCTTGGTCAGTTTTTCCTGATGCATGGCACCAGTACTGAAAATACAGACACATACACAATTGTTGTTATGCTAAGTCATTTCCGTCATGTCCGACTCTGTGCGACCCCATAGACGGCAGCCCACCAGGCTCCGCCGTCCCTGGGATTCTCCAGGCAAGAACACTGGAGTGGGCTGCCATTTCCTTCTCCAATGCATGAAAGTGAAAAGTGAAAGTGAAGTCTCTCAGTCGTGTCTGACTCTTAGCGACCCCATGGATTGCAGCCTACCAGGCTCCTCCGTCCGTGGGATTTTCCAAGCAAGAGTACTGGAGTGGGGTGCCATTGCCTTGGGTATTTGTATATGTATATGAGTATATCAAGAATGGATGGGAAAGCTACCAGCCACAATTCTTTTAGAATTGCCTGGTTGGGGAGTGGAAAATGTTTGTTCGTTTGGATGTTTTGGATGGCAAAATGTACATTTCCTTCTATATCTTTAGTATATATACATGTAACATTTACTAAATCCTAGGAATAAATATCACAAAATGATAGCATTGATATTCCAGGTGGTAGGAAGTGTTTGGTTATTTTTTTTTGTATTTTTGATACTTTTAAAATTTCATAAACCAAACAAAAATAGGTAATGACGCCTCTGATCTGGTCCAGCCCCTTCATTGTAAAGATGAGGAAACGGAAGCTTGCCTGTTTTATAACATGTTTTCAGCAGTGGCACATTAACTGGATAATTTCTGCCCTCTGGTCACACCCAGTTTTCCTCTGCTTCTGCCTTCCTCTTTGTTTAAAGAGTATTTGGTGTCAGATTCTATTAAGGTATCAGAATATAGTTAACAGATGTTCACGTTCAGTATAGCTTTGGTCTATAATTGGCCTCCTGTGCAAATTTATCAAATTTCCCATCGAGATGAATTAATAAATTATAGCCTAGCTGTTCCGAATTCCTGGGGCCCTTCCGTCTCCTGCCCCACAGCCGTGGTCAGTCCTCTGTCTTACTGAGTGGTGACCTCTCATGTCAGCGGCGACCGTTGGAAATGACTGCCTGTTGGGGTTTCGCTTCCTCAGCTTGTCTCGCCGCCATTAGACACAATCAGCATTCATGTCCCCAGATGATTGTAATTTAAAGTTAAGCATCATTTCAGCCACTCAGAGCTGTTGCAGAAGGCCACAGCCTGGTGGGCCTCACAGCTTTTACAGCCCTGTCAGAGGATAATTAACTGGTCCATCTGCCAGGAGAGATGTGACAGATTGAGGTGTGAGACGTGTACAGGTCCCTCCAAAGCCTTCATAGGGAGCTCTGAGCAGGACAGTCTAGGCAGCAACAGAATATGGGTCCTCTGGACCAAAAGTCCATCAGCGCTTTCCCCTTCCCTCAGGTGGTAGCTCACGGTCCTTTGTCCCTCACTCTGAGTTAGGCCTGACTTACACAACAGAATGCATGGTTTTGTCTCTCCATGTTCCTGACAAATGAAGGCGCTGTTGGCAGGCACGGGAGGATTGAGGAGCTCCTTGTGAAACTGCCCTGGTGAGCTCAGGGAGCACCCTGTGTGATCCGCAGGTCACCTGCTTTAGCCAAAACACCGTGCTGACAAAGGAAATACTTCCCGGTGGTGGCCTCCCGTCACGCTCAAGAGTCTCCACCTGGGTGCTCGTCCAGCTGTGACAGTCTTCTCACAGAGCTTGTGTCCCCACCCGACTTGCCTCCCAGCCCGCAGGGGCTAGACGGTCCTGCTCACTTGGAAATACCATCATCACCTTTCCACCTTCCATTCTTCTCAGATCCCAGGTTCCTGGTCAGCAGTGATTGTAGCTTGGGCGTGCGTGTGTGTGTGTGTGTGTGTGTGTGTGTGTGTGTGTGTTGTCTGTCAGTAGGCGGGTCTTTCCAGGGAGGAACCAGAGGAATGAAGAATAAGGAAGGCTCACTTGGCACCATCAGCCTCTATTGTAGTCCACTGTTTACCTTTCCTGTTGTCTCAAGTTGTATAGGGTTGTCTTCTCGGGCTACATTCAGATTTTGCAAGTAAAGAATCTGTGCCATTGTGTCACCTTGCCAGATGAGAGGGCAAACTGAGCATGTTGTCCATAGGCCATGCCCCATGCCTGGTTTTCAGCTGGGCATCCTGAGGAGAAGCAGGCACTCTGTGGGCATTGGCTGTTCCTGGGTTTGGCATTAAGAACCAAGCACCGTCAGGGTGGATGACTTCCATTTCTTCTTAAAGAATGAAATACAGAGATTGTATTTGGGGAATGGATGGCTGGAACTTGAATTCATAATGGTTCTTTAGTTTCACTTTTGCAATCAAATACCTTTAAGATTCCTAAGTCTGAACTGGACTTTACAAGCTCAAGCGGTCAGAGGAAGGTAAATTTTCAGTTAAGATATTCCTGCTGCGGTAGGAATGATGTTCCTATTGTGCCTGGTAGGATGGCACCTATTTTTCCCACCTTGACAGGGCTTGAGAAAAAGCAAGGGTGGTTCAACTTGGTTGTGCTGCTGAAAGGAAAGGGACCTTGATTTGGCTCAAGTGGCGATGTCTCCACTGCTTCATCACTTTATGGGTTAGATGAGCATGATGTGGTCACCAGCTCCAGGGCAGCCTGCCTCACACTGCTAGCCATGAGCTCCTCCCTTTCATCAGGAAAAGAGTGTGATGCCTGGATAAGTAAATAATGACAACAGAGATCAGTTCAGCATTTTGCACCAGTGTCATTATTAACGCGGGTAGTGCCAGGTGCTGTGGCAATCTAGGTAGTCAATATTCAGGTCCGTCCACTAGGCGTGCTCTTGTTTTGGGGTTAAAGGCAGATTTTAATTCATTTATTTTGAATCAGGTGCTTAGAATAATAAGTGACTCTCAGAGAGATACCAGAAGTAGGTGACAATGAGATTGGATGACCACCCTCCTCTCCAGCTTTGAAAAGTTAGGTACAGAATATCTCAACAGGGTCCAGTATTTTTAAAGTATATACACACACCCACACTTAATATATGGAGAAGGAAATGGCAGCCCACTCCAGTATTCTTGCCTGGAGAATCCCATGGACAGAGGAGCCTGTAGGAGACTACAGTCTGTGGGGGTCACAAGAGTCGGACATGACTAAACAACCACCACCACACATACACTTAATATATACCTATATTTGAGATATAGGCCTGGGTTAGATTCCTGGGTCAGAAAGATCTCCTGGAGAAGGGAATGGCAACCCACTCCAGTATCTTTGCCTGGAAAATTCCATGGGCAGAGAAACCTGGTGGGCTACAGTCCATGGGATCTCAAAGAGTCAGACATGACTGAGCGACTAATACTTTCATATATATATTGTGTGTGTGTGTGTGTGTGTGTGTGTGTGTATAATCTCAAGATCTAGGTGCTTTAAGGTTAAATATAAAATATGCCTTTTTACCCTTAAAAATATTAGCAACAAATACGTTCATTTGAGAGGCCAAGACCCTATTTTGTGAGTGTAGAGATGAGTGTACATATCTAAATTTCTGCTTTGACCTGTATCTTGTAAAGTCTAGTTTTGCCATGCTGAGGAACTTTTCATGTTTAAAAGCTTCATGTTTGATTTTGAGAGGTTCAAAAATTTTACTTCTCTCTCTAGCTTCATGCTAAAGATCAATATAGAGGTTAGAGAAGACAACCTTAGTTTTGATTGTTCATCACATTAGTCAATAAGATATGCCTCAACTATTTAAGGATTTGTGTAACACAAATTCTGAGGCAACTTGTTTTTAACTTCCTCTAACTTGCTCTTGTGTTATTAGGTAAAGAATCCTATTTTTCTTCATCCTTAATTACATTCACAATCATCAATTTGTAAAGATTACAAATCTTTTTAGACAATGGGCAAATGTGGGATGAATGTAATATAAACGTTGTTCTTGTTTTTATATTTTATGTTGTTACATTGACCACACAAGTGGATTGTTGCTATTGTTCAGTCGTTAAATTATGTCTGACTCTTTGCAACCCCAAGGAGTGTAGCACACCAGGCTCCTCTGCCTTCCACTATCTCCGAGAGTTTGCTCAAATTCATATCCACTGAGTCGGTGACGCTATCTAACCATTTCATCCTCTACCGCCTCCTTCTCATTTGCCTCCAGTCTTTCCCAGCACCAGGGTCTTTTCCAGTGAGTCAGGTCTTCGCATCAGATGACCAAAGTACGCTTCAGCTTCAGCATCAGTCCTTCCAATGAATATTCAGGGTTGATTTCCCTTAGTATTGACTGGTTTGAGGAGAAACCAGTAGATGGCATCATTTTAGTCAGACATTTCTTTTTGAGATTTTTTTTTGAAATCAGTACTTTTTCAATATCCATTTATTCTGGTAGACTTTAAATAACTGATATAATTGTGGGAATTTTTGTTTGTGTTTTTCCTTGTTTTAGATACAAATTGTTGGCTACTTTCTTGCTGTGGTACTGGACTAGTTATACTCTATATATGTCTTAGGAAAATTTAATTAAAATATTTTTAAGAAATATCATTTTCTAAATTTTAAGTCAGCATACTTCACTAATATCCCTATGTAAGTATTCACTAGATTACTGTTTCTGTTGATATATCGATATCAGTAGATATCAATTGATAGATATTTCTTATTCATTTAATTTATATGTGTATAAATTAATAATTGAATGTCAATAGAAAATTTACATAAATGATTTAGATAAAATACTAGATGTAAAAAATAATACATATCCATTTTTGTGCCTGTGTTTTAGCCAGTTTGCTCAAATTAGCAAATGACTTTGGTGAGAGTTCCAGGATATAGATCTGTTGTTTATAATTTCTTTTATTAACATCAGCAAGTTGGTATATTTAATATTCCTATATTAACATGAAAGATATTAATTTGAATTAACATAAAATACAGTGTATAAAATATTTCTTTAAAAAAGAAGCACATGATTTGACTTGATTATGAATTTATTAATAGGTCAAATAATGATTCTTGATAGATGAGTTGATAATACCACATTCCACCTTCATAATTAAGTATCAAGGGCCCATTCTTATGCAACAACTTCTTTAAGGCTGAGTAAACATGATCGTTATTAAACACATAGATAATGCTAAGGGCTGTTGATTGCTCCAGTAAGGAAAGTAAAATGATGTAGCCTGACCTTAAGAAATTATAAATATGAGAATGTTGACAAATGATAATAGGTAGCAAACATCTAAAACAGAGGATTGGTTCCCCAAGTCAATATTATGGAAAGAAATTTGGTTTGGTTTTGAAATGTGTTATTCAAAAGTATTTAGAAATGTTCCTTTCATATATTTTATACAAACTCTCAAATATGTCCACCATATGTTACTTAAAAGTAGGTGAAAATTCCTGTTTAAAGAGTACTGTAACAGAGATATATTCTGAATTAAGAAGAAATTACAATAAATCTGTAATGGTGGTTAAGGGCAGCTCTAGTGTAGGAGGATGGAATTACAGTGAACCTTATAAGTGAATTCAATGAGGTAACCTGCTGGTTTTTATTATCCTTTTCTGACCATGGTTATGATGTAGCAGTCTGTGCTGCAGAAAAGCAAAGGAAAGTGAGATAATATCCACTTCATCATCAACCATTGTGTTATGCTTTAAGGCTTGTGAAAGCTTGGAGTCAAATTAACCATTTTATAACTTTCTAGTAGCAGAAACAGGAAAAAAATAGTTGCCCTGTAGTTGTTGCCCTGTGCGTATATGTAGCAATTTATTTCTACTCACTGGGTACCAGGATAAAAAGCAGTAGGTAATGTGCCTGTGAGAAAAGGGCTTCATTGTTATTTTAGTACAAACTGGAATCTGTTATTATGATTCCAAAAATATGTTAATAAGGAATTTGAGTGCGGTATGAAGATGAAAAATGAATGAGTAGTGAAATATTGTACATGTATCTTAGGCATCAGCTGTTTTATTGACAAAAGGCACAAGTATGAAATTTGTCTAAATAATTAGATTTTTAATTAGTGGCTCATTGTAAGATTAATGTCACTGTGCTTCATTGCATGTAATTTTGTATTAGAAATTTCATGTCAACAAAGATGCTACCTGTGGTTTGCTGATTTGAATCCTTATCACTTGTGTGTATGGCATGTTACCTATTTGCAGTCAAGAGCCAAAAGAAGGCATTTGATTATAACTTCACTAGTGGTGAAGAATATTGATTGTGTTATATATGATATGAATATATTATGTTTTCTACTATTCAGGAAACAACCACCTTTCAAATATTAGTGACTGTATATTGCAAAAATTTTAGAAGTAACACGAACAGATAGATTGTTCAGTCTAAGCTATGTCTACTTTGAACGTACTTGAACACTATGGATGCTAGGTTCTCTTGTTTTTTTAAACCATTTTTCCTTTCCTTTTGACAGTTGCCGAACCAGCAACCGGAAAAGCTTGATAGGCAATGGACCGTCCCCAGCATTGCCTCGGCCCCACTCACCTCTTTCTGCTCATGCAGGTAATAAATTACTTTGAGTTCTGTTTTACTTATTCTTGTAGATTTTTTTTTTCTTGCTAGTTTTTAAAAGCTGGGCATTTTGAAATTTAGATGTGTCTCCACACCTTATAATCTTGGTTTCTCTATTGCTTTATCCCTAAGTCGTTCTTTTTGAGAACTCAGTCCATCCTCTCTTTGAGCACGTGAACTCTGAAAGCCAGAATTCCTTTTTATTCCTCACGAGGTCTTATTTCAGTTGTTGTTGTTTTTTTCCATGTCTAAATTTGTGATGATGCAAGTCATGCTTCTATGTTAGGATTTCCTTTTGGACATATAACCATGATAATTCACATGCAGTGGATTAGTGTTAAGAACTGTAGAAAAAGAAAAATAGTTTTCTTTCTCCCCGCCTAGCTTCTCCACTAGGAACCCCGGTAACCAGAGACAAATTACAAAAGAAAAGCATATATTTTATGGAGCATTCATAAGGAAATGAAAATCCAAAGAAACAGTTGAATTAGATTGTTTTTACAGTTTTGATCAAGAATGGGGAGTCATGCAAATATGTATAGCACAAAGGTGGCCTAATCTTAGTAAGCTGGGGAAAACTCATCAAGACATGTTCGTTCAGATTCTTCTATGTCCCTTGTCTTCAGAGATAAGAAGGCTCCTTTCCTCCAGGTGTAGAGAGTGTACCTCTCACATGAAGGTTTTATGACCTGCTTATGGGGCAAGACAGAAAGCCCTTCCTCTATACGTTATTCCTCATATCTCTTCACCTTAAAATATTCAGTGTGTCAGTGTTCCATATTTTGGGGTCTCAAGTCTTAAAGTGTGTCAGAACTATTCAGCATTTTTCTCCCTAAAATTGAACTTACCTGTTATATACATTAATTATCACAAACAGTGATGCTCTGAGTCTAGAACATGTCTCTTATATGTGGGCAAGAGTTTAAAGTCTTACCTTCCAGTGGTATATAAAACTTACCTTTACATCTAGACCCATTGCAGGCGCAAAGAAGATCCAAAAGATGAGACTTTTGGCCTCAAGAGCTAATTAGAAGCACGGTAGAGCCACATTACAAAAAGTATCCAATAAAGACTGCTTTTTATTTTTTAAAAAATTCTGTCCAAGGTGGTACAAAAGGGTTAATTCCAAGCAGGAGAGTTTGGGAGCTATTGAAAGAGCCACTTGCACATGATGTTGAACAGTGAACAAGACTTGGGGAATTCTAGTGTGTGGCTAGAGTGTGGGATGTATGTGCTTGATTGTATGGGAATGTAAAGGTGAAAAGAGATATGAGAATCAAAAAAGCGGAATGAATTTTGACTTTGAGTGCCTTTCAGAGATTTTGTGGAGGATCTGTAGGAAGGTGTACTCAAGATTATGGAGGATGTTGGGTTAAAAGGATAAGTGATTAAGCCCTACCTCTGATATACTCTTATGGAAACTCTCACATATAGGTTTTCAAACAGTGTTGATTTTATATTTAAACTAGGGTATGATTGTCCCCTAGAAAGCAGTCCTTTTGCTCAGTGGGGATCTCCAGTTGAGAGTGGCAGTTATCTAAACATGTTTGGGGATGAAACAGGAGAGAGAAAGAGGCAGGTAGATGGCCCTTTGGAATTAAGTTTTATTTTCCTCATACATAACAGATGGTAAAGTTAAAAAAGCAAAAGATAAGTTCATAAAATTATGATACTGTGTGCAGTAAAACTACTCACGTCCAGAAATACTGCTGCTGCTAAGTCACTTCAGTCGTGTCCGACTCTGTGCGACCCCAGAGACGGCAGCCCACCCGTCCCTGGGATTCTCCAGGCAAGAACACTACTCCTAGACAAAACTTTATAGAAATTTCTACATATATATGCAAGAAGACATGTTCTAGACTACTCATAGAAATGTTACTTGTCGTAGCTAAACATTTAAAGGAATGCAACCCAAATGTCTGTCAGTTAGAAAATGGGTAAATGAACTGGGGCATAGTTATCCACAAAGCATTGTATACATAGTAAACAAATGAACCAGCACTCAAAGATGGTGTTGGGCATAAAAGCTAGTTGCGAAAGAATCATACTTAAACCCTACCTATAACGTTACCATGATGCTACATGCAATGTTTTCTTTAGAGATACACACGTGCACACACACACACACACATAAATGTGTATCTGTGTATATACATTTGTGGGCTTCCCAGGTGGCTCAGTGGTAAAGAGTCTGACTGCCAGTACAGGAGACCTGGGTTCAATCCCTGGGTCAGAAAGATCCCCTGGAGAAGGAAATGGCAACCTACTCCAGTATTCTTACCTGGGAAATCCCATGGACAGAGGAGCCTGGTGGGCTACAGTCCATGGGGTCACAAAGAGTTGGACATGACTTAGCGACTAAACAACAACAGCAACAAATACACATTTGTAATGAGAGTCTAAAGGAAAATACAGTCGTCTGAAAGACCCATTTCGTGGTAGCAGTTACATTTGAGAAGGTGTGAGGAGGTATAATTGTGGAGAGGAGTAAGCAGTTGGTAATATGTTTCCAAAGCTGAATGGTGAGTACACAACTATTTATATTGTTACTTTTATACTTTGGAGATTTATATTGTATTATTATCATTTTAGTGAAAGCTGACCAGAGGGTCAAGCAAGATCAAATACTTTACTTAAGGGCTGAAACGATCCCTTTGTTTTATCTTTTTTATTCCTCTGTCAGAGTGCCACCAGTATATACTAGGTTCTAAGTATATGATAAATTTTATTTCTTTTATATAGTTCAGCTATGATTTAAAACATTTAGTCCTGCTTCTCTTTATAGTGTTCTGTATTGATTGCATGATACTGTTGTGCCCATTGATTAGGCTTTTATTGCCATGATTCTCTTCAGTTCTGATATTGAGATTAAAGAATATGCAGTAAGACTTTAATGATCCTTTTAATTATTTTTCTTTTCTGTGTGGAGAATTCTTTCCCCTTCAAAGCATAGTTTTGTATTTAATCAGAGGAATAATGGGCAAAGAAAATCCTGTTTTTCAGGTTCCAAGAGACTTTTTCTTTATGTTACAGAGGCAACAGGTTGTTATTCACTCAGAAACTGTAGAGAAATCTCAGACTTTTTGTGAGAAATGGCATTTATCACAGTCTGGTAGGTTCCTATTTCTCTATAAAAAAGAAGAAAAGGTAGATTAAACAGAGGACCCATCCTCTCATCTTGATAGCGTGAAATGCCTTCTTACTCGCTGTGCTTCTCACCTCTTCCTGTTGCTACATTCCCTCCTATGTATGGTCCGCAGACACCAGGGGACACTTCCTGGATGTCCCCGTGAAAAACGAGAAAAAAAAGTAAGTGCCACTCTCAGTGCTTAGTCACCCAGTAGGTACACTTTCTATTTTTCTGAGATGAGCATTATGTGTCAGGCCATTCATCACTGACACAGGGATTTATGCCTGTCAAACGAATCGGTAGAAATGAAAACATTAATTTATTTGTGTAGATGTGTCAGTAATGCATGAGAAGGTGATGGCACCCCACTCCAGTACTCTTTCCTGGAAAATCGAATGGACGGAGGAGCCTGGAGGGCTGCAGTCCATGGGGTCGCAAAGAGTCGGACACAACTGAGCGACTTCACTTTCACTTTTCACTTTCATGTATTGGAGAAGGAAATGACAACCCACTCCAGTGTTCTTGCCTGGAGAATCCCAGGGACGGGGGAGCCTGGTGGGCTGCCGTCTATGGGGTCGCACAGAGTCAGACACGACTGAAGTGACTTACAAGCAGCGGTAGCAGTCAGTAATGCCCTGAGGAAGAAGAGATACTGGCATTGTGTTCTGGAGCTTATCTCTGCAGACAAAATAGTGTTTGTTGACAGATAGGGATTCCTAAAAGAACTATGATCAGGATAGTCCCATTAAAAGAAAAAAGAAAGGTAAAAATCACAAGTTTCTAATGCTAAGTGTGAAATTTAATGCAGAAGCCTCAAAGGAAAAGGCTAGTATGTCTCTCCTGAATTGAAAAGTTTTGTATAACAAACAAAATCAAAAGAAAACAAAGTGTGAAAAATATTTTTAAGCCCGTAACTGAGAGACATCTGATTGCCTTAATATACGAAGAGCTTGTGTAAATTGATATGGAAGTGTTGAATGTACCAGGAGAAAAGTGATCAAAAGATGTAAAAAGGTATGTCACAGGAAAAAAAATTAAATTGGCCAACAAAAATGTGTGAAATGATGATTCATTTCTATTATAAGAGAAATATGAACCAGAATAATGAGACTGTATTGTTCACCTAGCATACTGTCAAAAATTTCCTAACACTGATAGAATTCGATGATAGCAAGGTTGTGGAGAAGCAGCCGCTCTCATCTCACTTAGGTGTTGATGTGAAGGCACAGTACTTTTAGTTAGATTGTAATATTGGTTAAAACTTCAACTACATTTACCCTTTGGCAAATCCATCTCTAGGAATTTATCTTATTGATATCTCACACAGTAACAGAAAAGAGTAAATCTAGGAAAATCCCATGGACAGAAGAGCCTGGTGGGCTGCAGTCCATGGGGTCGTGAAGAGTCGGACACGACTGAGTGACTTCACTTTCACTTTTCACTTTCATGTCATTGGAGAAGGAAATGGACAACCCACTCCAGTGTTCTTGCCTGGAGAATCCCAGGGATAGCAGAGCCT
>NW_011494790.1:5847295-5901194 GCF_000754665.1 Bison bison bison
ATGGACGGAGGAGCCTGGAGGGCTGCAGTCCATGGGGTCGCAAAGAGTCGGACACGACTGAGTGACTTCACTTTCACTTTTCACTTTCATGCATTGGAGAAGGAAATGGCAACCCACTCCAGTGTTCTTGCCTGGAGAATCCCAGGGACGGCGGGGCCTGGTGGGCTGCCGTCTATGGGGTCGCACAGAGTTGGACACGACTGAAGCAACGCAGCAGCAGCAGCAGCAGCAGCATTGCTTATAACTAGCAAATGGAAAATTAAGTTGTTACCACTTTATCTTTTATTTATTTAGTATACCCTTTATTTATTAAGTGTACCCTTTATTTATTTAGTGTACCTTTTATTTATTAAGCATCAGGTTTAGTAGAAAATAATACAGGTATATAACCCAAGATTTCATGTTTGTTACAAAGAATGAGGTGGGGGCTTTTATATTATGGTATATGAACGCTGCCCAAGATAGACTATTCAGTGAAAAAATATATTGTGTAATTTTGTGTGTGTGTGTGTGTGTTTGAGTGCATGTACACATACATACATACTTGTATACTCATGCATATTCATAAGGAGTTTTGAGAGAGATAAATTTCACAGTTTTTATCTTTGGAGAATAGAAAAGTAGGGAAATTAGTGTATAGTGCTTTTATAATGAAATAAGTTTCTATAAAGACAACTGGTAAATGAAACAAAATAATGTCTGATCTAGTTCTCTATTATACAATAAATTACCAAAAATTTAGAGGCTTAAGAAAATATCCATTTATTGATCTTATAGTTCTGTACAAGTCTGGGTAGGCTTGACTTGTTTGACCTCAGGCGGGCTCTCAGCGTATCTCAATGGCAAAATCAAAGAAAGAAAAGATAAGTTCCTAGTTCTGTAGGAACCCTCGCCTTTTTTTTCTGTTCAGAGTTTTATTCGGCCAGAGTCAGTATTGGTTGTTGACCTTAAAAAAAATTTAAGTAATTTTACCAGCAAAATGAGTTTATTTCGGGATGGCAGAAAGTTGTAATTTGGCACAAGCAAATTTACCTTAAAAGGTAAATTCAAGAAACAGAAGAGAGTGGCTTTTGCCTTTACAGAGGAAAAGAAGAAGTTGGGAGGAGAGTCCAGATCTTGGTGGCTTGTTAGTGGCTGAGCTGTTGCTGGGCTTAGAGGAACTCTTAACTCCCTCTGCCAGGGTCTGAGTGGTAATGTGTGAGAGCTCCCCCTTTAGGACTTCCCATTCCATTTAAAACAAGTGAGTGAGTGATGTGAAGTCGCTCATTCGTGTCTGACTCTTGCGACTCCATGGACTGTAGCCTACCAGGCTTCTACGTCCATGGGATTCTCCAGGCAAGAATACTGGAGTGGTTTACCATTTCGTTCTCCAGGGGATCTTCCCGACCCAGGGATCG
This sequence comes from Bison bison bison, assembly GCF_000754665.1. Classification (NCBI taxonomy): domain Eukaryota; kingdom Metazoa; phylum Chordata; class Mammalia; order Artiodactyla; family Bovidae; genus Bison; species Bison bison. Next base: position 5,848,693 of record NW_011494790.1, read on the forward strand.
AACCTGGGTCTCCCACATTGGAGGCAGATGCTTTAACCTCTGAGCCACCAGGGAACAAGGCTTCGTTTATTTTCAGACTGGGCTGGTCTCTTATCTGTACATTGAGAAGGAATCTACTTCACGCTCATACAGGTTGTGGACAGATTCAGATCCTTGCGGTTATAGAATTAATATCCCCATTTTATCCTGACTGTTAGCAGGAGGCTGTCCTCCTCTGTCTTTAAGCTTGCATCGGCAATCCAGTCATTCTCATGGCTCATATCTGTAACTTACTCTGCTATCAATCAAAGAAAATTATTTTAAAGGGCTTATCTGATAGGGTCAGGCTGAGTCAAATAATCTCTGTATATTAAAGTCAACTGATACGGGACTTTACATCTGCAAAATCCCATCATAGTAGAACCTAGAGGAGTGTTTGCTTGAATAACTGGGGGACAGGTGTCTTGAAAAGACCATTTTTAGAATTCTGCCTACCGCAGTATCACTTATACTTTATTTTGATTCGAACGGCTGAGTATAATCTCTAAGAGATTACAGAGGATGAACCACAGACTAAATGTAGATAAATAAATGAGACCTATTTGACTTTTAGAGTCCCAAGATCAAATGTTGCCCCATTGGTCAAAATACCTAACCTTTTATGTCTTCAAAGATTATTTTACTGGGAATTTGCAGCTGGCTACTTAGATTCATTTATATGAGTGTTTTTTGAAGGAGAGATAGAAAAAAAGTCTCACTTTTCTATTGCAACTCTGGAATTATTAAAAACAAAAAAATATTCTTAATGTATTCTATGTTTTCATAACCTATTAAGTTAGTATCTACTTGGGAAAACTTTCATAAATTGCTGTCTGTGTATCTGTTGTACATATGGACCTTGTTTCTGAAGGATTGGTCACCACACTATTTTCTGTTCTGTTCACCAGGCCTCTCTTCAAAGCTATAACTCAGCTAAAGGAGGCCCCATACAGGTGAAAATAACCAGAGAACTGGAGAGATTGTGTGAACAATACAACTCCAAGTAGAAACTTGCAAAACTCAGAAAAGTATTAGGGTAGGCATGTGACAGAGAAGGCAATGGCACCCCACTCCAGTACTCTTGCCTGGAAAGTCCCATGGATGGAGGAGCCTGGTAGGCTGCAGTCCATGGGGTCGCTAAGAGTCGGACATGACTGACCGACTTCACTTTGACTTTTCACTTTCATGCATTGGAGAAGGAAATGGCAACCCACTCCAGTGTTCTTGCCTGGAGAATCCCAGGGACGGGGGAGCCTGGTGGGCTGCTGTCTGTGGGGTCGCACAGAGTCGGACAGAACTGAAGTGACTTAGCAGCAGCAGGCATGTGAGGTTAGGCAATGAAGCACCCCAAATCTCACTGTTCAAAACACCCTGTGAACATCCTGATGTGCATTTCTTCATTATTTTCCCTTCTCCGCACCTCTACCCTTGGAGCATTGGCTTAACAGACACAACCCAGAGTATAATGTGGTTCCCAAGTAGAAACTATGAGACATCGTGTACATTTTTTCAATACATTTTTATTATTTCAGAAAACCACTAGGACCTTCCTTTTTTGAGCTTGTGCTGGAGTCTCTTTTTGAGCCACACGTTGGTCTTGCCACTTTAAAACTTGCTGTCCTTGTATTTCTGCTGTATCGATTGTACTCATTCACCAGATGTGATGCTGAATAGGATGGGGTAACAGGCACAGGTTTTGCAGACAGGCATGCTGATGCAAGGATTTGAAAGTCACTAGACTAGCAGGGAAATGGAGATAGTGAAAGATACACAAAGCAGAATAATAAATTCAAAGAAGAGCATCTGGGATAGAACGAGACTCGTCAACATTCCAGGGTGCCAGAGACGTACGTGAGAGTGCCCCTGATGTCAGCAAGGAAACTCACGGTAACCTGCTGCCCTGAGAATCTGAACCATAAGCTCTGAAGATATGTAGCTGGGGGGTGAGGGGTTTAGTAAAACCTGAAATGTTGGCCCTCTGTGCCAACCAGGTCCTTAAATCACTTACCAACATCCCTATGACCCTGTGCCATTTTTAAGGTATGATAAAATCTCATAAGAAATTTTGCAGCCTATGTTCCCATGACTGTGATCTTCAAGGCTGATATGGTTAAAAAATAAAATGTGATACTCTGATTGTGACAGGAAAGCAGATAGTTTGTAGAAAATATGAGAAATTTATATGGAAATATAAACCCCCCTTAAACCCACTATCTAAGAATAACCTGCTAACGTTTTACTGTATCTCTGGTCTTTTTTTCCTATATGTATTGTGTGTGTGTGTCTCTATATCTGTCCGTGTGACTGAAATGCCTATGTTGAAACTATTTCTTTACTCCACCGTTGCCAACACTTGAGTTATAGTTTTTCAGGTTCTATTGATACAGGCCAAACGTAGTACCATAGTACCAGTTTTATTAAAATATAAATGACATGTAACATTGTATTTAAGATACACAACACAATGCTTATATATCTTTTTTTTAAATGACTGCCACAATAAGTCCAGTTAATATCCATCACCTCACATAGTTACACATTTTTTTTCTTGTGAGGAGAGTGAAGATTTACTCTTTCAGCAACTTTCAGATATTCAATACACTATTGCTAACTATAGTCACCATGTTATACATTACATCCCCAGAACTTATTTATTTATCATATAGCTAGAAGTTTGTGCTTTTTGATCAGTTCAGTTCAGTTCAGTTGCTCAGTCGTGTCCGACTCTTTGCAACCCCATGGACTGCAGCACGCCAGGCCTCCCTGTCCATCACCAACTCCCGGAGTTTACCCAAACAAATATCCATTGAGCGGTGATGCCATCCAACCATCTCATCTGCTGTCATCCCCTTTTGGATCACCTTCACCCACCCCCAACTGCTGGCAACCACTGGTCCTGTGGCTTTTCATTTCTTCCATTTTGTTGTTCTGAGTTTGCTTTTTGTTTGGGGATTTTTTGTTTTTAGATTCTATATATTCCTGAGATCATACAATATTTATGTTTCTTTGACTTTTTTCATTTAGCATAATGCCCTCAAGATTCATCCATACTGTTGCAATGGCAGAATTTCTTTCTTTTTTTATGGCTGGAGAATATTCTGTTGTAGACACAGACCCCATTTTCTTTATGCATCTGTCTGTTGACAGATGCTTAGGTTGTCTCCGTATCTTGGCTATTGTAAATAACGGGAGTCCAGATGTCTTTTTAAGATACTGATTGTGTTTCCGTCCAGTATGTACCCTGAACTGGAATTGCTAGATCGTACGGTAGTTCCATTTTTTAAGGAACTTCCGTAGAATTTTCCACAGTGGCCACTCCAATTTACATTCCATCAGTAGCGCGCAAGGGTTCCCTTTTCTCCACATCTTCACCAATGCCTGTTATCTCTTATCTTTGATAATAGCTATTCTTTGATCAATAGCTTTGACATTCTAGTATCAATAGTTTTGATAATAGCTAGCATATGTGAACTGAATATCTTAGTCATTTTAATGTGTGCATGTTTTCTTAATCTGTTGTCATTGCACTGAATTTCTTTTCTGATTCACGGTTGACTTTAATGTTGCTTTTTGATTAATGTAAGTTTTTTCTTATTTTTAATTTTGTCATCTAGTTTGTCTTTTTCTTTTTGATTTCTTCCATTTTTTTGTTTTATCTAGTTGTTGTAGTTTCTTTTTTTTTTTTTTTTTAAACCAGACCAGTCTTCCTCTAAGAATCTAACAGGGCTATTCTGACCTTGCTGTTTCCCCTGCCTCTTCATGCTTGACAAGCTTACTATCAGTGAAGTGCTCCTTCACCTCCTTGTGTTCTTAGTCTGCCATTTAGGGTGGTGGTTTTCCTAAGCACTGAGTGAATTTTTGAGCAGCAAGAGTTTTCCTGAATTCTTCTAAACTTTATAGGCTAGCCTATGAAGGGAGGAGATAGCAGTTAAAAAAAAAAAGGGCATTAAGTCAGTTTCTGTCAACTTGAGGAGACCGTACACATATATATTTTTGCTCAGGTGTTTGTGGCCCCATCAAGTTTGCATGCAGCACACAGAGGGAAAGTTATTACTATGAATTTTAGTTTGCTGGTGGGAACAACCCAGTCAGTAGAGATGGATGATCTTTAGGTATCAGTGAAAGATTTCTCTTTAGATTAGGTTAGACTAGAGACATCACCCTGAGCTTGAGTGCCTTTATTTAATCTTTTTTTGTTTTGTTGAGTTTCACGCTTTCAGCAGATTTTCTGTGCTTGAAACATTATTTGCCAAGTTGTTTAAATATGCTTTGTAGATCTTTAATAAAAATGCTTAATCAGCAGGGCAGTGACCTTCTTGGGCTACACAGATGTGATGGTATAAGACAGATGGCTCCTTTGCGTCTTTATATTTGAAGAGTAGGACAAAGCAAGATTGTGTGCTTCAGAGTCATGGCAAATTGATGGCCGGCCTTAATGGAAATTAAGCTTGCTGATGCCCCATATAACCACTCTTTCTCTGAAGCGATAGAAACTCTTGTTTTACTCAAGAGCAATCGATGACATGGCCACCTATTATTTTTTTTTTTCTAATTCTAAGCAGATCTTAACAAAATCAACTGAAACTTGTACAACCTTGTGTTCAGTTGAGAGTGCTGTAGTGTCCTCCTCACAGTTTCATTTTACGTAGGTCAAATTGGCAAATCATATTGCTAAATCCTTGGGTAGACATTACCTTGGAATCATCTGCTTGTCTGCTTTTATTAAAACCTTAAATGGGCTCAAGACCAGATTTCTTCATCTAGTGTGAGTGTCCACAGTGTACGATTTCATGGTGCATTTGTTCTGTGACTTCAAGTACTTCATAAATCAGTTTCTCTGAGTTATAGAGAATACATCTTTTTTATTCCATACTGTACCCACGGTTTTGTTTTTGTCTTTTTTGTTTAAACCTTAGCCTTTGTGTAAATACCAATTGTTGGCTTGAGTAATGACCCATCTTGCCCTTCCTGCTTAAGGAAAAGGATGATAAAATCAGATGAACTGACGTCATTGTATTTTCCTAGTTTGGAGTATGGCTTTGTGTTGAGTCACTAATCAGGGGTATATACCAACATCATTAGTATTTGTTAATTACTTCATGCAGCTCCATCTGCTCTGTGACCTGCATTTATTGTTTTGTTTCTTTGAGAAGAGTGTAATGTTTATATGTTATTTTCTTAATAATAATTTAATGATTGGCATGGGCTTCCCTCGTGGCTCAATGGTGAAGAATTAGCCTGACAATGCAGGAGATGAAGATTCAACCCCTGGGTCAGGAAAATCCCCTGGAGAAGGAAATGGCAACCCACTCCAATATTCTTGCCTAGAGAATCTCATGTACAGAGAAGCCTGTACAGTCCATGGGATTGGAAGGAATCAGACATGATTGAGCAACAACAGTTCAATCCAATCTGGTCTTTCCCTAATCTCTAGATAGTCTCCTAAATCTAAATGTAGAATTTAACCCAAATGGTCATTGACTTAGCTTTTTGGTTTCTCCTTTATTACAAATCGAAGCTTTTGGAAGCTTACTGCTAAATTTAATGCACCCCTGTGTTAACGAATGTGGCCTTGTTTTGTCTTTGTTTGTGAACTTAGGTCTCTTGGGCAGCACTTAGGAAGATATTACTCCTCCATCCTTTGGGAAGGGCTCTTCCTCTTCCCCCCCCCAAATCTTTTTGTGTTTATGCATCTACTATGGATTTTCTTCTGCTTGTTTTCTGAAGTACCAATTGGATCATAATTACGTATTTTTCAAGTTAGAATTGACAATATCCATCATTGACAAACTGATGGATTTGTGGGGTAAGATGCAGTTAATCAAAGGTGGCTTCCAGATACCTTGCTGAGAATATGGATCAGTGAAAGGGAGGCTTCCCAAGATTCAGGAGACAAGCATAGGTTTGAGTTAGCGCTTAAGAGTTCACTTTGCTGCTTATTGGATTTAAGATGCCCATGAGACATCTATGTGATGTAAGTTAACAGTTGTTACATGGGGGCTGAAACTCAAGAATCTGTACTGGTGAGAACAGTCTGGACTGTGCATTTATAGATAGTATTAAAAACCTGGGGATGGGATAAAATCATTGAGGGAAAGAGTTTCAGAAGTTTTTAAGATGAAACAGTGAACTGAGTCTATAAGGCCAACATTTAGACGTTCGGAGAGGACAAGAAACCAGCAAGAAACTGAGAAGCAGAAACCTGAGAGACAGGAGGGAAAGAGGAGACAGTGTCACAGATGTCCAGAGAAGACAAGTGCTCCCAGAGAGGGACAGGGGAGTTTTAGCATGAGGTCAGTAATCTCTATCAGGCACATAACAAATACTTGTTGAAATATAAATGAACTGTTTATAAAGAAATACACAGAGGTCTTTTTTCCTCTGTTGACCAAAAATACACCAAACTTCTGATCAAAGGCAAAGTTTATTTCCCACCCAAAGAGAAAATCCTCTTAAATATCAATCTGAGTACTTGCAAAGCCTTACATATTATAGTGCATTATTTTAATAACCATATTTAAAAGTCATTTTAGTAAGTCTTACATTTACCTTGTCCATAATATAATCTGTTTCCACCGTTGCTGAAAGCTGAGAGGGTGCTATTGCCTTTTTTTTCCTGTTCATTAGTTTTGATGCTAAGGTGCTTTACCCCTTCTGAAGTCCACAGAGCAGTCAGACAAGCCAGCATTTCACCGACATTAAGGAGATCTAAACTATTATCTTTCTGAGAGAGAATAGACATTGGGAATTCTTGAAGTTACTATTTTTTTTTTTTTTAATGAGAATAGAGATTCTTATACATTTTAGACGGGTAACAATACTTTAAAAACTTGGGTCTCAAATAGCCCAGTTTCTCGAAAATTAGTGAGATATAGAATCTTCTTAATTTCAAATTATGGAGATTAAAGTGATTAGCTTATCAACTTTGTCTACTCTGAGTTTAGACATTTTCAGATTTAAATTTCATAAGTAATGATTATGTATTTCACTGTTTTAAAATATATAAATGACATGTATTATTATGTCTTCTAAGTCTCTGGGAAGCTTATGTATTCAAATTGGCCACCCAAGAAACCTTTTTTATCTGCTAGTTGAAAAATATTGGATTGCCTTCTGTTTAGGGTTGCTTTTTTTAAAGAAAACTTTTAATCTTGTATGGGCATATAGCTGATTAACAGGATTGTGATAGCTTCAGGTACATAGCAGAGCAACTCAGCCATACGTATATATATGTGTGTGTATCCATCCTCCCCGCAACTGCTCTAGTATCCACACTGCCACATAACACCGAGCAGAGTTCCCTGTGCTATACAGTGGATCCTCGTTGGTTATCCATTTTAAATGGAGCAGTGTGTACATGTCCATCCCAATCTCCCTAACTATCCCTTCCCTGCTAGGGTTGCTTTTATTCTAAGAGACATGATCAGTAAATGATGACCTAGAAAGTGAAAAGGTACATTTAAAATTCTTGCAGAATCACTTCTCTCCTCACCCTTGAGGTTCTCCCAGCCTGATGGTCTCAGACGGGACAGTCTGCTTTGGCGACCGTCACGGTGACGTCAGTTTTCTGGCGCTGTGATGCTTCTGGCATCGGCCTCACTAGCTTCTTCCCAGATTATCTCTGAACTTGAGTGAGAAATTCTCAGCTATATGCAAATACAGACGGTCATCTTCAGCCTGTTAGCTGGTGACAGTATGTGGATTCATATCACAGGAAAACTAACTCTTGCCCAGAGATAAAAGAGCTTGAGGCAGGGGTCCTGTTGGCCTGGTGATCAGCCAGCTGTCCTCATTACATGCCCAGGCCCTTGGTGGAAGGCTGTGGGCTCCCTCTCAGGCAACCTGTAAAGGGGAGTTAAAGTCTGTGTTTTTAATTCAAGTACCTATACTAAGGAACATTTTCCTAAATATCACATATAGCAATGCCATCTCTGTCTTTGAACTTAGCCTGGCATAATTACAATTTCCGCCCTAATGACGCCTTAATGCAGATTTTTGTATTTACTGCAGTAATGTGTGAGTACTTCTCCACAAAGCCATGCAAATTGTAGGCTTTTTAAGTTCTAAGCTTTGATATTAGGAGTTGCAGTGGGTAATTGCAGAGCTTGTCATGGATGTTAAGGTGTACATACACGGGGAATCATCACAAGTTTGGAAGGTTCAGCTGCTGGAACAGGAGCCCATCCACACTCAGATGGTAGAGTTGATAGCAGATTTGGTTTCTGTAGATGAGGGAAGGGAGAGGTGGAGATAATTTAGGAAAGCATGCATACAAGAAGAGTCACAGACTTTTAGGAAGAAGAGATCAGTTTTGCTTAAAATATGGAATTTTAGGTTTTTAAAAAAGGTCTTTAAAAACCTTCTTTTTCCTGTTCACAAAAGCTGTACATGTTTATTATGGAAAATTTGGAAAATATAGGAAAGTATAAAGAAAAATATCATCATCATTTATATTCTTATTCACCACTCAAAATTAACCACTTAATTTGATATTTATTCAAATATGTAGATTTTACACATCTACCTCTATTATAATGTCTATAACATTTATGTGTATGTAAATTTGTACATACAAACATGTGTTTCCCTGGTGGCTCAGCTGGTAAAGAATCCACCTGCAATGTGGGAGACCTGAATTCTATCCCTAGGTTGGGAAGATCCCCTGGAGAAGGGAACGGCTATCCACTCCAGTATTCTGGCCTGGAGAATTCATGGACTACATAGTCCATGGGGTCGCAAAAAGTCAGACACAACTGAGTGACTTTCACTTCACATACAAACTTAAATTTGCATATGCACACATATCTTTGTGTATATGTGTGTGTGTTTGTGTGTGTATATATATGTATATATGTAAGTATGGGATCAGGTATAAGCTCGTGTCTATTTTCTTCTGGTATTGAGAGTTTTACATACCATTAAATACTTTTCTTTGTTTCAAATATCTGATTTTCAGGAGTAAAAAATATTCCATTTCTTAAATGGGCCATAGTTATCTCCCCGTAATGAGTATTTTGGCTATCTCCAGTTTTTTTTCTTATGAGTAATATTGTGGTGAACAATTTGTAACATGAATCTTTATGATCAACTTTGATTAGTTTCTCAGCCTAATCTGGGAAGGTATTCATTAAAGTACTGGCTTCTATTGTCTTGTATTTGTGTTGTTGAGCCATCCATTGTTGTCTGACTGAGATTTTTGAGTCCTTAAGAATTACCGATTAGGTCCACAGGAAATGCTATTTAATGCTTGCTGCAGATGACATTTAATAAGCATCAAGAATGTGTTGTGTAGGCACCAAAATAATCTTACATGTATCCAAGTACATCTCAAGAGTGTTCTCTTTAGGTGGAACAATAGCTAGCTCTGTAAACTTCCAGGAACTTTGTACCCACTGACATCACGGTGACTTGGCAATGTTGTGAGATAAATGGAAAAGGAACTCTTACACAAAGCTGCGAGTTGCTCCCACTTCACACTGTGTTCCTGATGTCCCAGGTGTTGAGGACTAGACTAGTGTAGAAACCTCCAGCCACCATGTAACTCAGTAATCCTGCTCCCTGAACCCTTTTAATTTGAGATGTCAAATTATTAATAGAAGTACTAAATGGTATATGTAATAAACACTGGACCTCAGCTCTGCCGTGTATCAGCAGTGTTGATTTGGGCAAAGCACTCTCTAAATCTGAACATCCTTATCTGTAAAATGGAAAGAGTAGAACTTTCCCCTTGCAGCCTCAAATGACTGCTTCAATGTATTATAATATTATAAAGAGCCCAACAGTGTGAAGTGTTAGGAAACTATCAAGTATTGTTATAACCAATTTGAATTCACCGTGTAGTTAAAATGCCAAGATAATACAGTGCGTAAAGACAGATCAAATTAGAACACAGGCTTGTTGCAGTCTCCAGGTGGGTTGCTGGCAGTGGGCGTGGCCCCCTTGTAACAATCTGTTGGCGCGCGTTTGTAGTAGTCTGTGATGCTTTCATTCTGGCATACCAGCCTTTGAAGATCCCTCCCCTGTGTACTGTACTCTGGTTTACAGCTGATTTGGGAAATGAACAGCATTTTTTTTTTTTTTAAAGCCAGTTCCAGTGGCTCAGAACCACAGCAGTTACAGTGGAGCTGCCTTGGAGTTGGGGAGTGGGAAGGGATATTTGGAAGTGAGGTTCACACTCCGCTATTCTACCTTTGCTTCAGCCAGAGAAGATCAAACTCTGTCATATTTTGGGCTAGAAAGCAGTCTTTGGCTTGAGTGAAAGATTTAGCATGTACACATGTTTGCACATGCATTCAGGTTTGAAAATGGTTCTATGGGCATTGAGATGCCATGCAGCCAAGGGTTGAGGATCACATGGCTTGTTGATGTCAGAGCTGGGTCTGGATCACTGCCTACCATCTCTGCCTCTTGGACTCCTCCCAGTGAGACTGTGGAAGCCGGCCCCGAATATATAATACCTCTGGAGGGATTAGGGAAGACCTGGGACATCCCCATTGTGAGCTTTTCCTCCCCGCCCCGGTTTCAGATTTATTTATTTATTCATTTCATTCCTTTGTTCATTCATTTATTATTGGGTGCCCAAATAAACTTTTTGGCTAACCCAGTATTTTTTAACCTTAAATCCTATGTTTCATTTTGTTGTTGTTTCTTTATTGGAGGGTATTTGATTTATAATGTTGAATTAGTTTCAGATGTACAGCAAGGTGATTTGGTTATACATATAGCTATTCTTTTCAGATACTTTTCTTGTATAGGTTATTATGGAGTGAGTTCTCTGAGCTGTACAGTTTGTCCTTGTAGATTAACTGTTTGGTATATCACAGTTCAGTTTAGTTCAGTCGCTCAGTCGTGTCTGACTCTTTGCGACCCCATAAATTGCAGCATGCCAGGCCTCCCTGTCCATCACCAACTCCCGGAGTTCACTCAAACTCACGTCCATCGAGTCAGTGATGCCATCCAGCCATCTCATCCTCTGTTGTCCCCTTCTCCTCCTGCCCGCAATCCCTCCCAGCATCAGGGTCTTTTCCAATGAGTCAACTCTTCGCATCAGGTGGCCAAAGTACTGGAGTGTCAGCTTCAGCATCAGTCCCTCCAAAGAACTCCCAGGACTGGTCTCCTTCAGAATGGACTGGTTGGATCTCCTTGCAGTCCAAGAGACTCTCAAGAGTCTTCTCCAACACCACAGTTCAAAAGCATCAATTCTTCGGCACTCAGCTTTCTTCACAGTCCAACTCTCACATCCATACATGACCACTGGAAAAACCATAGCCGTAACTAGACGGACCTTTGTTGGCAAAGTAATGTCTCTGCTTTTCAATATGCTATCTAGGTTGGTCATAACTTTCCTTCCAAGGAGTAAGTAAGTGTCTTTTAATTTCATGGCTGCAATCACCATCTGCAGTGATTTTGGAGCCCAAAAAAATAAAGTCTGACACTGTTTCCACTGTTTCCCCATCTATCTGCCATGAAGTGATGGGACCAGATGCCATGATCTTTGTTTTCTGAATGTTGAGCTTTAAGCCAACTTTTTCACTCTCCTCTTTCACTTTCATCAAGAATGTATATGTTAATCCCAAGTGGTGGTGAGCATAGCTGCCTTTCAGAGTAAGCTTTGATTCAGTCTTTTCTAGGGCCAGGCACAGTGTGTAGATCAGTGCTTCATTTCTGATTCTTTAGTCTCTCAAAGAGCTTGGTCCCACACCTGAAGCGGAGGAGAGGAGCTCACTTTTTTTTTTTTTTTAAAGAAACACATAGGTTTACAGGCATTTTGTTGTTACAGTTATTCATGTTGTGTTTTAAGGATAGAGAAAAATGCCAGATTATTTTAGGAATGAACTATTGCTCTGATACATGAAAAAAGTAACTGGTAGTCAGGAGATGAGTAGGATAATGGTATACTAACAACCTTCCACGTGACTAAATCATCAATGACAGTCAGCTGGAAATGGTACCTACCAGGTAAACAAGTGGGCTGAGAGAGAGAAAATCCCCCATTTTAATGAAAACTGTAGACCCCCTAATTACACTGCTGCTGAATCTCATGCAGACATCCTCCTCATTGGTGGAGAATCTCTGATATGGGTATACTAAAGGATTTCCCCTCAAGCATAAATGTTCCAAAGTGGTTCATCTGTTAAGGTATCAGATGTTGGTAAACTAAAAGCCAGCATTTGATTATATGCACTATTTTTCCCTTAGATAAAGAAGCACTGTGTTCATATTTTTCCTTAGATAAAAAGAAGTGATATTTCAGGTTAATTTTCTTAAAGTTTTATGGTAGTCTGCTGTCAGTTAAGTCTCTTTTTTTGGCTTTAATTCTCTTAAAGGAGGAGACTGAATTACATGTATTTTTTTTCTAATAATCTTTTAAAGTATTTCTTTTAAGGCTTTAGTTCCATATTCCTGAATTTTTATTTGTTTGTTTGTTTGTTTTAAAGGGGTTGTTTTCACCCTGTGTTTTTGGTATTGATTCATATTGGTCTTATATTCTTTATTGGGGTCATGCTTTAGGGTCTGAAGGAAAATGTTCTCTCAGCATCTAATATATTAAGAAAAATGTTGGTTGGGACAGTAGGTTGGCCTCTGCAGATCTACTGGAGGCAGGGGGACATGACTGAACGCCCCACAAGCGTTTTCTAGATATGGTCACTTTTTTTCATCATCATCTGAGAATGGATGCTCCATTTGGACTTTTGATGGGAAAACTGGTTGCCTGTTGCCTAGGCATCCCAGGCCACCTTGAAGGCTTTTCCCTTGATTAATTGGTATAGTGTTACATCTCAGTTAGTGGTAAATAGGTCTATAAACTGGAGCTTTTAGGCTTGAAAACCTCCTTTTGCACATGTGGGAATATTCTGGAACTCTACAATAGTTACCGGAGTGACCAACCAGTCATTAAAGGAATGAATTTCGTTTTGAAGGTTTTGAGAGAGGGAGAGGTGGGGAGTGAGGGGGTGGGAGGGAAGTGTGAGTGAGTGAATGTGTGTGTGTATGAGATCTTCAGGCAAAGAACATGCCCCACTTCAGTGTTAAGAGATGCAAATCATATTAGATAGGCCAAAACAAGGAAATGAAGCCAGTCCCTTAATTGGTTAAAAAAAAAATAATAGCCTGCTTCCTTGTGGAATCAGTAACTTGGCTCAGGAATGGACATAATTCTAGCATTCTTGAAATTGAAAAAAAAAATATGTGACATAGTTCACATTTCTTATCTTTTGTGCCATTATTTCAGTGGGATTCAGGAAATGTGTTTTAAGCTTATCACTAGTCATTTCATTTGACAGTTTTGATTTCAAAAGAAAAAGACCAATGTAAATTCTTCTCCCTCCTCTGGAGACCCAAGCAGACTTTTAACATCGAGACATATACACACCTCTCCTGACGGTGAATTTCACATAACCAGAAGCAGTCTGCTTTGTCAGTAGTTCTGTGAAACTTTTTATTTCATCCCTCCTATTCTTACTGTTGATACAAATGATGGATACTTATTTCTTCTGGTAATGTGAGGTTTTAACCACTTCTGTTGTGAATATGTCCTGTCTAACCTGCTTCTACTTACCATTCTGTTTCCTGAAATAGCAAGATATAAGTTACTAGCAAAATAGAAGTTACAAAACCTGATTTTAGTCACTGACTTTAACGTACCTCAGAGTGAATGGTTGACATACACGTCAACCCGTTTGGTGTTTGGTGGTTATTCATGCTTTTCATTGAACTGTTTATAACAGCCTACCAATCCCAATTTGTGAAACTGCAGTAATACCGGAGATTAAGAATATATCAATGATTGGTCACATCTTTTGGGAAAACACAACATGATTCAAAAATAGTTCATGGCTAGATCTCAGGAACAGTATGATAACTCAATAGGCAGAAGCAAAGATGAATTTCAGCCTCCTACACTACTTAGCCCTACAGCAGAGTCTTCATTCCTGGGCCAACAACCACAGTATCTGGCAGACACTTCCCACAATACGAAAGCTGCTTTCTGAGCTGACCAGAGACATCTACTGCCTACTTTGCCCCAACAGCCTCATATTTCTGTGTCAGAATTTTTTCTTTTTTTTAACTAAAAAAAAAAAAAAAACTTTATTGGAGTATAGTTGATTTAAAATTTTGTGGTAGTTTCAGGTGTACAGCAAAGTGACTCAGTTATACCTGTATTCATTCTTTTTCAGAATCTTTAACGCATACAGGTTATCACAGAATATTGAGTAGAGTTTCCTGTGCCATACGGTTGTTGATCTTATATATAGTAGTGTGTGTTCATCCCAAGCTCCTGATTTATCCCTCCCCCACCCATGTTTTCCTTTTGGTAAACATAAGTTGTTCAATATCTGCATATTTCTGTTTTGTAAATAAGTTGATTTATATCTTTTTTAAAACTTAGATTCTATATATGAATGATATCATGATTTGTCTTTCCCTGTTTTCTGTGTTAGATTTAAGAAACTATACTTTATGGTATTAACATCCATGCCAGATAAGTCGGGGATTCATTAATTAATTTATAGCAGTATCTCCTCTTGGTGGGAGACCAGATAAAATGGCACAGAAGCAATCATGAAAGATACTATTATGGAAGACTTTCCAACTTGGAAGAAAAGTTGAGTGAAAACAACAACAAAAAGAAACAGAGAAATAAAACTGTGCCCTAAATATAGTCCCAAGATTTAAATTTTTGAAACTTTTGAGTAATGAAGGGAAAATATCTGAACGGGGCGGGGAGGGGGGCGGGGGCGGGGGGGGGAGACTAATTGCTTACAAAGGAATAAAATTGATACTGGCCTCCGACTTTCCACAAATTGGTTTGTAATGGTGTTGTAGTCAAAGACTTCTATTTGCTAAGATATTATACACATATATTCGTGTATATAAACATATTTGTATTCATGCATTGTCATATGTTTGAGGTCTCATGAAATATACTTTCCATATCTTTACTGAGAAACTCACTTAAAGATGAGTAGAAAATGACTGAGAGTTAATTTAAAATGAAGAACTAAAGAATTGGAAGGATGGAGTAAAAGTGTACAATGGTGAGTATTAATAGCAAAATAAAAGTTTGAAAAGGTTTTTTAAAAGCATAGTAGTATAAATAATGACTCACCAATAGCAATATAGAGTGGAACTAATATCAACTAAAATGAGAGATGAAGGTGTGGCAAAAGTATATATACGCTGAGCTCCTTGATTGATTTTGAAAAGTAGGGTAGGAAACAAGAGTTATACTGCATCCCTTTTGAATTTATTAATCAGTAAAATATGCATTCAGGTATTTGTCTTAAACGCTTAAAGATAACTTTATCTTTAATAGCATGAAAAACAATGATTTCCTGGTACATTAAGAAAATACTCATACAGCACAAAATAAGAAAATCACCAACCCAATTCATTTTTGAAATGTGAATGTTAAAATTTAATAGAACACTGTAAGAATCATTTACTGTAAACTCCTGAGGTTTATCCCAAGAATGCTGATTGTTTTAATAGTATGAACATAACTAATACATCATAATAGTGGGTCAGCAGTTCATCAGAATAGATGGTGAAAGAACACTATAAAATTAAACATCCATTTCAGCTAAAAATTCTTTTGAGAATGAGAATGAACAAAGAATTCTGTAATGTAGTAAGACATACCTAACTTAGTCTTACTTTAGAAAATACTAGAGGCATTCTGTGAAAATCTCTCCCCATTAATATTTAACTTTATCCTAGAGGTTCTTTGCAGACAAGCAGAAACATAAAACTGAAACAAAATCTGTAATTCAAAGACGGTAAAATTTGTTAAATTCAGATGATATAAATAACCTAGACTATCCAACAGGATAAGGTATGTGTTAAAATTAACAAAAGAACTCATTAAATAGATTGTATACACGATGAATATACAGAAATTAATCTTACTGTATATTGCCAATTGTAACCAGTTAGAAAGGATAGTCAAAGAAAGGCATCAATTCATGATAGCATTCCACTGTCATTCCTCATACTCCCTATTCCCCACAAAAAAGTCATAAAATACCATACCTTTGAATAACTAGAAGGAGATTTGAAAGAGATTTCTATGAAGAAACAACAAAACTTTATTTGAAATGTGAACTATTTTTGCATAATGAAAAGACATGTCATATTTGTTGGAGAAAAGGCTAAAAATTATTTCCCCAAATTATATTACAGTTCTTAGACAGTTCCCATCAAAATCTTCATGTGTGTGTATGTGTGTGTGTGTGCAACTGTTGCCTTTGTTGCAAGCACCACACGCACTCTTATCTAGTTTATGCAGAGGGATATTTTAAGGTGTATTATGTAGCTCACAGAATTGTCAGCAGGGCCAGAGAGTGAGCACTGAAGCCCACGTGGCCTGAAGGCTGAGTCCCCAGCCGTATCCTGGTGCTCAGCACTGGTCGTGGCTGCTGCTGCCCCTGATCTCTGGATTCCAGAAACTCTGACACTGTCATCCCCAAAGAGGGACAACTTTGCCACCAAAACTGATTCCTCCAGCACCTCTGCATTCATACTACCTTCCTTTGAGCTGAAGTTGAGTTTAGACTTCACTTGTGCTCTAGCTACAAGGAAAGCTGGAAAAGTGGGTTGTGGCACCAACTTTGGGGAGACAGGTATCATGATATAGGGAATTCTTCTTATGTAAGGAGGCTGTTCAGAAGATACTGGGTGACCATAAACATGACAAATGCTCACTGTGGTGCTTGGCATGATGATTCTAGAGTACATTTGGAAGTACTTGGCCAATACGGTTGGCCAAGTAAATTCAGTGAGTCAGACCTGACTACCTGAGACTAGTACACATGATAGTAATAACAGTGCGAGCAGCCGTTCACACGTGAAATAAAAGTTGACAGAGCTTGAAGATAGAATGATGAGGGAAACATCACACACCGCTGAGAAAGAGAAAGCTCGATTGGCAAATGGTTTGAAATTGGCTATCTGTATGAAAATATGTGAGGTGAGCTTCCCCCATACTATATGCTAAAATGGTCTGTATGTATGTGTCTTATCGGTCAAGCATTACATCCTAAAAAGTAAAATTAATATGCAGTTGAATATTTAATATATTTAGAATGGGGAAATAATTTATGAGCATAAAAATGTAGAAGAAATTGCTAAGGAAAAGATTGATAATATGAATATATTGAATTTAAAGTTCTGTAAGTTAGATACCATAAACAAAATGAAAACACTAACTAGTAACAGAAAATACCTGCAACAAATATAATGGGCAGAAGTTTAGTAAAGAGCTCATCTAAATAATTTAAGAAAAAATTCTAACATCCCTCCAAATAAATAGGCAAAATACAGGGACAGACAGCTCGCAAAGGAAGAAATGGAAATGACAAGTAAAAAAATGCAAAGTTCATTCACTAATCAAATGAATGCAAATCAAGATAACGAAATGCCAGTTTTCCCCTGATTTGCAAATATTAAAAAGCATATGTGGTAATAATTTTCTGGTGATGGTATAGTAAAATGGATATTCTCAATACACTGATATGAATGTATAGTCTTTTTAGAAAGCAGAGTGATATTTTATGTCAAGAACCCTAAAAATAGTTCATATCACTTGAACTATCATTTGCTCTTCATGAAATATAATTTAAGGAAATCCTCAGAAAAATGCTCAGAAATCCATATTTCAGGATGTTAATTGCAGCATTATTTATAATATCACAAAAACAGAAACAGCTTAAACGTTAAATAGTAAGAAGAGTGATGCTTAATTTGTAGTCCATCTGTATAATGAATGGTTTGCAGTCATTAAAAAATCATCATATCTAAAAAAATATTTAATGGCATAGGAAAATTTTAATCACAACCTAATTACAAAGAGCAGGCTACAAAAGCTGAATGTGGTTTATAATCCTATTTTAAAATATGTATGTGTATACATGTACACACTATCAAAAAATAGGCCAAAGCCCCCCCACATTACGTTTTTAGAATTACTCATTTCATGCTTGTAATCTTAGGTATTTTCAAGTCCTCAGCAATGAGTGTGTGTTAGCTTTAGAACTGGATTTTTGTAATTTATTTTAAAAATGAGCAGTTCCTTTTCTATGGATTTTAAATGTTCCACCGGCAAGATCCTGTGTGCATATTGCTTCCACCCTCACCATCTGCCTCCAGTTTAAAGCAGTTAAACAGTTTTATGTCTAGCATTTCCCAGTATCAGTAGCACTACTGAAGTTATCCCCTCAGTCTAATTTATCCTTAATCAGCCCCACGGTGGTGATGGGCATATGCTGCTATATGCTCCTGTTTTCTACCCTAACAGCGCCTAGAAAAGCTTGCTACTGCTGGAGGGTAGTGTTTGATCTGGGTGAAGAGTGGACTGGTTTTTTAAGACATACATTGCTGAATAAAATGTCTTTTCTTTCTTGTTTCCTTTGGTCTGAGTTAATTGCTGTTGGAAGACATTGCAAAACTATTTAACAGAACTTTTTCATATATTTTCTAGTAAAAGAGCTGTGGTTAATTAAAGATACCCTGAGTAAAATGGTCCTGTGCTAAGGTTCACCAATTAGGTATTCTGGCCTGTAGAGGAAACATTTTGGTTTGCTATAGCTTCCTATCAGAAAATGTGAAAGCCAACCCCTAATTTGATTTTCTGCCTGATAGCACATTTTTAATATTAGGTTTTAAATCATTCTGTGAAATTATGAGCCATTACAACATTTGAAGTGTTTTAAAAATTATAACTTGATTAAATTAATAACCAAATGTAGATGTTATATTCGTTTAATGTCACAGTAAAACAAAGCCAAATATTCCTACTCCAGTACCCTTGGAAAACTAGTTCAGGTCCGATATTGACCAAGATTCACTGAGGATTACCCAGGCACGACACCACTCCTGTCCTACGGCTCTGCTAAAATCATGACCTCCTACTGGTCAAATGCAATGGTATCTTTGTAAAATAATATTACTCAGTGTGAGCACCCTTGCAGGTTTTGATATTAGGAAGCACTTTCTAACTCTTGACTATTTCCCTTCCCTTGATTCCTATGATGCTTCCTTCTATATTTCTGTCTTTCTGTTGGCTCCTTTTAGTTTTTTCATTCATTTAAAAAACTCTTAGGATCCCTTGGGTGGCATCCTTTGACACCCTTCTACTTGTGACAGTCACTTCTTGCCCACTGTCTTTTGATTCATATGTGTGATGAGTTTTCCTGCAGTTTTTATCTCGGCCTTTCCTCTGAGCACAGATGCCTGTTTATACTTACTAGTACTTTCTCCTTATGAATATGTCCCACCAGCACCTTAAATCCAACTGTTATTCAATACCAAGTTTCTTATCACCAGTTCTGTTTATTCTCAGATATTGGCAACATCATCCATGTGATCCATCCAAGCTAGCAGCTTCAACATCATCTTTTGTTAAACCCTCCCTGCTGAGTTTTCCCTGAAATATGTTTTAAACCTGGCTTCATTCCCCACCCAGTTGCTCAGGGCTTTTGTGGTGAAATGAGAACTGGGCTCCATCTTTTGCAGGCTCGTATTGCCTCTCAAATCTCTCTTCTAATTGAAGCTGTTATTTTTTAAGACATGAACTTAATGATGTCTTTTAACTAAAGAAAAACATCCCATGGTTTGTCATGACACACACGAGTGTGAAATTTAAAAAAATATTAGCCGCTCAGTCATGTCTCACTCTTTGCAACCCCATGGACTGTAGTCTGCCAGGCTCCTCTGTCCATGGGGATTCTCCAGGCAAGAATACTGGAGTGGGTAGCCATTCGCTCCTCGAGAGATCTTCCCGATCCAGGGATTGAACTCAAGTCTCTGCACTGCAGATGGGTTTTTTACCATATGAGCCACAGGTGATCTGCAGATCAGCAGATCAGCGGCACCAGAAGACTAGTTAGAAATACAAACTCTCAGGCTCCCACCCATCCTCACTGAGTAACCATGGGGATAGTGCCCAGTAATCTGTGGTCCAGTAAATCCTCAACGTAATTCTGATGCACTCTGCAGTTTGAGAATGACTGCATTGCTGGTCCTAAAGCCTTGCTGCATATTTTAATAACCTGTGGAGCTTAAAAAAGAGAGAAATACCCAGGTCCCAGACCAATTAAATCAGAAACTTCATCTGTCTGACCTGGCATCAGTATGTATCTTTTTAAGGGCTCCCCAGGGGAATTAGATACGTCGAAAGGTTAGAGAACAGCTTAATCTATACAATTCACTTTCTTTAGCTGAATCTAAAGCAGTGCTTCTCCAACTTGAGTGCACAGTGGAATTGCCTGGGAAGCTTTAAAAATGACTGATGCTTCCCTCACCTCAATCCCCATTCTGATTTAATTGGACTGAAGTGTGACTTGGTCACTGGATTTTTTTTTTTAAGTTCCCTAGGCTATTTGAATGTAAAACCAATATTAAGAATGAATGTTCTAAAGCCATGCTGAAACTCTAGTGTGCCTAAGTATCACCTGGAGTATTTAATAAAAGCAGAGACGCCCATCGTCCTGTCCAGGTCAAGAATCACCTGAAATATTGCACTGAAAGATTTTTCCAGCTGGCCTTCATATTTCTCTAGTTTGATCTTGATGCATTTTCTAAGCTCCTCATCATTTACTGCCCTGTCCTAACTTCCTACAATCACCCCCTTGATGGCATCATGTTACTTGGCATACCTTAAATATACCTTACTTAAAGCATTGGGAAAAATGTAGATTATTAAAGTCAGTAGTTTTGAATCAGTTGAGTAACTATTTGGAAAAGAAGTTACCTGGATTGCTATAGCTTACTCCTTAAATAAATCCCATGTAGATACAGGAAAAAAAAAAAATTAAAGAACAACCATAGGGAATTCCCTGGTTGTCCATCGGTTAGGACTTCATGCTTTCACTACAGGAGTCATGGGTTTGCTTGCTAGTGGGTGAACTAAGATCCCATAAAATACAGAGGGTATCAAAAAAATTAAGAATGAAAAGAAAATATGGTTGCACTTAGGAAATAATTTGGGAGGGTGGGAAGACCTTTCTGAATAAGGTACAAAACCTTATAAGCCATAAAGGAAAATGATTGTTAAATCTGATTAAATAAAATTTTCTCTGCAGAAGAGTTCATATTAACAATATTAAAAGATAAGCACAAATGGAAGAAATGTCTTTAGTGTGTTCAAAGAATTTCCTCAGTGTACAAAAACTACAAATTAATTGCAGAAAAAGATTAGCATGATAACTCAGAGTAGTCAAGTATGAAGCAGGTAATTTGGACAAAAAAGAACAAATGGTCATGTAAGATTTTAGAAAATGTACAATTTCACTTATCCTAAACAAATTCACATCAAAACAAGATGATACCACCAAAATCTGAAAAAAATGCAGTGTTGACAAGATTGAGGGGAGATGGTGTTCCCAATGCCACTAGTGAGAGTGTAAATTAGGGCAGTGTCTTTGGAGAGCAGTTTAGCTCTATGCACCAAAGTAAAAAGTGAACTGACTTTGGGGGCCAGTGTAGTCCTGCTTTTAGGAGTTTAGCTCCTGGGTGTAATCACCTGAGTATACAGAAGGTATTCACTGAATAATCAAAACACTGAAATCAGTCTGCTGCTGCTGCTAAGTCACTTCAGTCGTGTCCGACTCTGAATATCTGTTAATAGTGAGTGAGTGAGTGAAGTTGCTCAGTCGTGTCTGACTCTTTGAGACCCCATGGACTGTAGCCCATTGGCTCCTCCCTCCATGGGATTTTCCAAGGAAGAGTACTGGAGTGGGTTGCCATTTAAGACTGAGTAAATTATGGTATATGACATATTGAAATTTTATTTGATACTAGAGATGACAGATTTAGATGAACTGATATAAAAAGTTGTAGCTAGATTATTAACAAAAAAACATCAATTATAGAATGTGCTGTGCTGTGCTGTGCTTAGTTGTGTCTGACTCTTTGTGACCCCATGGACTGTAGCCCCCCAGGCTCCTCTGTCCATGGGATTCTCCAGGCAAGAATACTGGAGCAGGTTGCCACACCCTCCTCCAGGGGATCTTCCCAACCCAGGGTTCGAACCCAGGTCTCCTGTATTATTTACCATTTGAGCCAGCAAAGAAGCTCAAGAATACTGGAGTGCATAGCCTAACCCTTCTCTAGGAGATCTTCCTGACCCAGGAATCGAACGGGGATCTCCTGCATTGCAGTGGATTCTTTACCAGCTGGGCTTAGAACATATATATCTATATATAAACAGTTGACCCTTGAACAACAAAACAGAGATGCCCACCCTCTGTGCAGCTGAACATCCAAGTATAACTTAGAATTGGCCCTCTATATCTGAGGTTCTTCTGATTGGCAGTTTCTCTGTATTTGTGATCCATATCCAGAATCAACCAACTGTTGAACACGTGTGGTGGTAAAGAGTATTTACTATAGAAAAAAATCCACATATAAGTGAACCTGCACATTTCAAATCCGTGTTGCTTGCTCAAGGGAAATCGTATATACGGCACAGCATTATTTGGGAAATTTTAAAAAATATACATTGTATATACTTGTATATCTATATGTATTTCTGGGTGAATCCGTGCATCTGAAGAGTGGAACTGGAGCTGGGGAGACGACATGGAGCCATAGCTTGTTGCAGCATCTGGCCCATAAAGTGTTTGATTGAAGCAACATGAAAATCAGAGTCTGGAAAAGAATTTCACATACCACCTTTAACTGTTTTCTATACCACCTTTATCTTTTGTAATACCATCTTTAACTCTTTGAACGTTTTTCCAATGCATATAATTGTTTTTATAATAAAATGAAGACGTGTAATAATGTGCTATCTGCTTTTGAGACTCTGTCCCTTTCCTCAGTTTCCTCTGCTTCAAGGACCACTTCCTTTTTCCTGCAGTTGTCCTTTGAGGCAGACGAAAGGTTGCCCCTGTGCAGCCATGCATTCTTCTCTCTTCTGAATGTGTGGCTTCCTCATTTTATGTACACTGGGGACATATCACCACAAGTGCAGTATCCGTCATGTTCTGTTGGGTCTTTCCTTCCTGCCTGGTGGGTGAGAGCATTGTCAGGGATGGTGTGATTCATCTAACTTCCTCCAAAGGCTACTAGGGGTCTACCACACTGTAGCCAAAAAGGAGGAAAATATGGCAGTACTTTCCTGTCCAACTGCTTAGTGCTGGTCTGTGTTACATTCACGCTGACCTGAAACCCAAAGTGATTGTCCATTTTTGACCCTTTGAGTATTCTCAGGATACAGAACTCTAGCTTAAACAGTCTCCAGAATACCAGTGTTCCATTTCATCCAGCATCTCTGCCAACATCACTTGAAGGAGTCTCCCAGTATCAATTACTTACTAGATCTAGAAAGGTATCCAGCAGATACTGACTCTTTTCCTCTCTCAAGCTTTATTGAGATATTGATGACATATAACATATGCAAGTTTAAGGTATATAACATGATGATTTGATACGTGTATGTATTGTGAAATTATTACCACAATTAGGTTAGTTAACTCCTATATCCCCTTACATAATTACAATTTTTGTTTGCATGGTGATAACCTTAAAGCTTTACTCTCTTAACAACTTTTAAATATATAATACAGTATTGTTAATTATAGTCACCATACTGTACATTAAATCCCCAAACTTATTTACCTTATAACTAGAAATTTGTATCTTTTAAATATCTCCCCATTTCCTCCACCCCTAGCAACTGGAAAGCAAATTTCTACTCTGTATTTCTGAGTTTTTTAGACTCCACATATAAAAAAGAATATACAATATTTGTCTTTCTCGGTCTTGTTTTGCTTATTCTAATGTTGTCAAGGTCCAGCCCATGTTGTAGGCAGAATATCTTTTTTTTATGACCAGATAACATCCCATTGTGTGTGAGTGTGTCCATTCATCCATCAGGGGACACTTAGGTTGTTAATGTGTCTTCAGTTCAACTCAGTCGTGTCCAACTCTGCATGCGTGTGGACTGCAGTACACCAGGCTTCCTTCCCTGTCCATCACCAACTGTGTCTTGGTTACTGTAAATAATGCTGCATGAACATGGAAGTACAGATGCCTTTTTGAGATGGTGATGTCATTTTCTTCAGGCTAACACCCAGAAGAGGAATTGCTGGAACATATGGCATTTCTGTGGTTAATTTTTTGAGGCGTCTCCACAGTGTTTTCCACAGTAGCTGTACCAGTTTACATTCTCACCAACGATGAATCAAGATTCTCTTTTCTCCACATCGTCGCCAACGCTTGTTATCCCTCGTCTTTTTGATAATAACTTTTCTGACAGTCGTGATATGAAATCTCTCTGTGGTCTTGGTCTGCATTTCCCTGATGCTTAGTGATGGTGAGCACCTTTTCATGTGCCTGTTGGCCATTTGTCTGTCTTCTTTGGGAAGATATCTATTCAAGTTATTTCCCCTTTTTTAATCAGATTGGTGGTTTGCTATTGAATTGTATTATTTTTTAATATTATCCCCTTAGAGACATAATTTGCACATGTTTTAGCTCATTCAGTAAGTTTGCTTTTGCTTTTGCTGATTGTTTCTTTTGTTGTGAAGCTTTTTAGTTGGATATAGTCTCATTTGTTTATTCGTGCTTTTGTTGCTTGCTCTTTTGGTGTCATAGCCAAAGAATTATTGCCAATAAAATGCACAGGAAAAGATGTTCAGCATCACTAATTGTTAGAGGAATGCAAATCAGAACTATAATGAGGTATCACCTCACACCAGTCAGAATGTAAAAACATCTATAAATAATAGATACTGGAGAGGGTGTGGAGAAAAGGGAATGGTCCTCTGCTGTTAGAGGGACTATAAATTGGTACAGCTATTATAGAGAACAGTATGGAGGTTCTTTAACAAATGAAAAATAGAGCTATCACGTGATCCAGCAATCCCAATCCCGTATGTATATCTGGAGAAAATCATAATTAGAAAAGATACATGCACCCCAGGGTTCATTGCAGCACTGTTTTCTTGCTATAGCCAGGACATAGAAGCAACCTAAATGTCCATCAGTAGAGAAATGGATAAAGAAGATATGGTTTGTGTATACAATGGAACACTGCTCAGCCATAAAAAGAATGAAATAATGTCATTTGCAGCAATGTGGAGAACACAATGGCACTCTACTCCAGTACTCTTGCCTGGAAAATCCCATGGATGGAGGAGCCTGGTAGGCTGCAGTCCATGGGGTCCCTAAGAGTGGGACACGATTGAGCGACTTCACTTTCACTTGTCACTTTCATGCATTGGAGAAGGAAATGGCAACCCACTCCAGTGTTCTTACCTGGAGAATCCCAGGGACGGGGGAGCCTGGTGGGCTGTTGTCTATGGGGTTGCACAGAGTCGGACATGACTGAAATGACTTAGCAGCAGCAAAGATTGTCATACTGAGTGAAATAAGTCAGAGAAAAATATCATATGTTATCACTTATATGCAGAATCTTTAAAAGGGGTACAAATAAACTTATCTATACAAGAAAAATAGTTACAGATATAGAAAACAAACTTAGGGTTGAAAGTGAAAGTGAAGTTGCTCAGTCGTGTCCAACTCTTTGCGACCCCGTGGACTGTAGCCTACTACGCTCCTCCATCCATGGGATTTTCCAGGCAAGAATACTGGAGTGGGTTGCCCTTTCCTTCTCCAGAGGATCTTCCCGACCCAGGAATTGAACCCGGGTCTTCTGCATTGTAGGCAGACGCTTTACCATCTGAGCCACCAGGAAAGCCCTTATGGTTAAACTTATGGTTACCAGGATGAAAATAGGAAGGAGGGATAAATTGGAAGATTAGGATTAACACATCCACACTATTATTTATAAAACAGATAACTAATAAAGACCTACTGCATACCACGGGGAAGTCTACTCAGTACTCTGTAGTGGCCCATATGGGAAAAGAATTTTAAAGAGTGGATTTATATGTATGGGTAACTGATTCACTTATACCTGAAACTAACACATCATTGTAAATCAACTATACGCCAATAAAATTTTTTTTTTAAATTGTTACCAAAACCAATGTTAAGGAGTTTTTTTTCTGTTTCTTTCTAGTAGTTTTATTGTATCAGCTCTTACATTTAATAAGATAAGTATTTGTTAAATGATTCATTATACCAAAGTATGTACCTAATTTTTAATTCAGAGGACCTTAAAGACTCTGTTGTGCTTTTTAAAAGAATAATCACAACTTTTTCACCTGCCTCAACACACCCCAGTATGCCTGAAAGGTTCAACACGTTAGAATTAATAGCTGTGACTCCTTAAGGTAGTGGTTTACTGAAGGTTGATATCTGTGTATTCAGAATCTCAGAGTTGCAAACAAGTGCCCCTCACTGCATCCATCAGTTACTTGGGATTGTATGCTAAAAATATGGACACATGTATAGATCGTAAATAGAGTAAGGCCCTGAAAGGACACATCCCTATTATGGATAAGGGTGAATCATGTTTTCTGCAAGAAGGAATGATTAGAATAATTAGAATGATTTTAGTTTTGCTTCTGATAATCACTGGTTCAATTGAGTCCCGTCTGCCACATGCCTTGGTTTTAGCCTTTCTAATAATATTACATGTTCTAATGTTCAGTTCAGTTCAGTTGCTCAGTCGTGTCTGACTCTTTGCGACCCCATGAATCACAGCATGCCAGGCCTTCCTGTCCATCACCCACTCCCGGAGTTCACTCAAACTCACGTCCATCAAGTCGGTGATGCCATCCAGCCATCTCATCCTCTGTCATCCCCTTCTCCTCCTGCCTCCAATCCCTCCCAGCATCAGGGTCTTTTCCAATGAGTCGGTTCTTTGCATCTAGTGGCCAAAGTATTGGAGCTTCAGCATCAGTCCTTCCAATGAACACCCAGGACTGATCTCCTTTAGGATGAATTGGTTGGATCTCCTTGCAGTCCAAGAGACTCTCAAGAGTCTTGTCCAACACCACAGTTCAAAAGCATCAATTCTTTGGCACTCAGCTTTCTTCACAGTCCAGCTCTCACATCCATACA
The DNA here is from genome assembly GCF_000754665.1 of Bison bison bison. Lineage (NCBI taxonomy): Eukaryota > Metazoa > Chordata > Mammalia > Artiodactyla > Bovidae > Bison > Bison bison. Next base: position 5,875,684 of record NW_011494790.1, read on the forward strand.
TGACCATTGGAAAAACCATAGCCTTTACCTAGGCCAAATATTAGGCATTCTGCTTGTTTAAAAAATGACAGAATGAGATGTATAGTTTTAAGGCTAATATCTTCTTCATATACCGTTAGATACGAATTATAAAGATAGCTGGCATTTCAGCTTTAAGCAGTCAAATGATTAGAGTTGATAGTAAAAATATAAACACAGTTGTGGTTAATGAGTGTATTCTTCCCTACTATTTCCTTATACAGAGGCTTTTAACCTTAACCCAGGAACAGGGGAGTGATACACAGCTTAGCTTGGGGTGGGGGTGTTCCTCTTTTAGAAGAGAGGAGAAATTGTGGAAATAATTTTTGAGTTTAGAGAGAGTAGCAATAGGATGCCAGTAGAAGAAGCGTAATAACTTACTTGATTGACCTGTGACACCTGTGGACAGGTGGGACTTCTAGAGTGTTGACATGGTGGGATGCTGTTTGTTTAGCTGATGGGGAAGAAATTTCCAGCCTTAGTCCAGTTTTGAGACTACTTGGAGGTCAGAGTGAAGTGAATATATAAAAGGGACATGAATTAGTATAGCTGAAATAAGAGGCAGGGAAGTTAAGTTATAGAAAGCGGGCAGTGTAAAAACTTCAAGACTTGAGGGCTCTAAATGGCTAGTGAAGTCTTGAGCTTGATTTACCAGAATACATGGAAATTCTAAAGTTCTCAGCTCTCGCAGCTTACTAGAGTCACTTCATTTAAAAAGGGTAGACTAGGGCCTGGGTATCAGCATTTTTAAACCCTCCCAAGTAATTCTCCTGTGCATCTGAGCTTGAGAACTATTTATTGATCCAAGGGCATGGAAGTGGAAAGTGAGGGGGAAAAAAAGATACTAGAGGAGAGTCTCAGGGCCAGGGTATTTCCAGGATCTTGTATAGTATGGTTTATGGAATCTGAAAGCCAGAATTTTTATTTATTAGATACTTGGTGCATTACATATTATTTTATTATGAAACAGTAGAATAGAATGTATTAGATTCTTTTAAATCTCGAGATATTTCTGGAGTTAGAAACGGAACATAATTAAGTAACTATTTAAAAAATACATAACACGTATTTTGTTTCCTTCAGATGGAATGCCTTTTAATCAGAAGACAAAAGTACATTTTCCGTTTGTTAAATTAAACCACCTTAAATTTAGTATTTATATTTTTAAGGGGAGTTGAAAGGAGGAGATTCATAATAGAGAATACATCTAGATTACATTTAGCAAGTTATAAGGACATGCAGCATTTCATTTAAATACTTCCTCTTTGACTAGAAATTATTCAGCAATTGAAGGAAACAATCTGAGAGGAACCAATTTCTTGGTATCATCCACCCTTTTTCTAGGTAAAAATGCAAATTCTTTGCATCTAATTATGTTAAAGAATTAAAATCCCTTCATCTAAGATAGAAAAAAATATGCACACCTTAGGTTACATTCTTTGACTTGGTCTTTTATCTACATTCAGAGACTAATTAATTATCTAAAATTGAGAGGCTACATCACATTTCATAAAGCTGAATGAAACTTAGGAGTATGTGTTATGGTAGCTATGTTCTTATCTCCCCTTTCTTGACCTTACAGACACTCCTCAGTAACTTTATACAAAGGCTAAAAGTAATCTCTTCTCTATTGCTGGGAAGATGAATTACTGTAGATGGCAGGAAAACATACAACTAAAAATCAACTTTCTTCATCACTCTTGACATTCACTAGTCTTTACTCGAGATCATCTTGAGATGTGACATCAATTCAGAGTAATAAGGAAGGGTCAATGAAAAGCTAAAACATTCTTGAAAACCCATTATAACACATCTCTGAGGGATTTGTGTCAATGCCACGGCATTTCAAATACACTACACAAATTTCAGAGGAATGGCTTCATGAAATGGAGACAGCAGGCATCTGTGAGAGTCATTATGACATAGAAATTGACCTGTTTTTGGGTCTCTCTCTCACTCCCTACATGTTTTTCACCCTATAAACTCATCAGTCCTTCCTTAAAAAGCAGGGCATGTCCATTTGTTAAGTACCTGTTGTGACACGCTACATCCTCCATGTGGTATCATCATTGAAAGTTGGTTTTTAGTGAGTAATTTTGATACATTTGAGATCCAGAATTGATTTCACAAGATGTGTCTAAAGTTGGTGTTGTACAGATCTTCTATCAGGAGATTTCTAGTACTTTGGGTCTTGTTTACCTGTTTAATTTGTTCAGCAGGTAGCTCAAAGCTCTGTATATAATAAGAACTTAATACATATTTGTTGAATTAGAAAAAATTCAGTACAATTCTCATGTACTGTATAACAGACTACGTTAGGCACTGAAAATTCAAAATATGCTTTTTGTGTATCTATACATATGTATAACCAGAGTTTATCCTTCACCAGCATTTAGAATAAGTTAGTGAGAAGTGGTGAGAAATGAAATATAGAACACATCATTATTCCATTCCATTTTACCTATGGTGACAGGACATAGAATGATTAAAATGATCAATATTCAGACTTAAGTGGTTAGCCTGTAAAATTATCTTTCTCTGCAAACCTTTGACCAGCACTGTTGTCTAGTTTGGCCATATTAAACAGACCAAAGCTATCAAATCTGTTAGGCACTAAATAATGTGAGCTGGAAAAATACTATTTGCTCTCAGGTACAATAAAAAAACTGTAATAGAATTTTTATGTTTAACTGAGTAGTATAAATGCTATGTACAAGAAGTGTAACATTGTTAATTGCATACAGTAGGGAACACAAGTACATTTTGGGTGTGTGCATTCAGTTGCTCAGTTGTGTCCGACTCTGTGGCCCCATGGCCTGTAACCCACCAGGCTCCTCTACCCATGGAATATTTCAGGCAAGAATACTGGCGTGGTATGCAATCTCCTTCTCTAGGAGACCTTCCCGACCCCAGAGATGAACCTGGATCTCTTGCATCTCCTGCATTGGCAGGTGGATTCTTTACCACGGGCGCCCCCTGGAAAGTACATTTTAATATATTTAAAATGATTTGAAGTGGTGCCTCCATAAATAAAAGAGCATAAATCCACTCAAATTTTCAAGGGTTTTATTTTGCATTTTTTAAACTAAGTATAATTGATTTATAAGATTGTGTTTCAGGTATACAGCGTAGTGATTTGTTTTTTGTTTGTTTGGTTACTTGTTTTTACAGATTATTTCCATTTTAGGTTATCACAAGGTACTAGGTATACTTCTTTGTGTTATACAGTAAATCCTTTATTGCTTATCTATTTTACAGATAGTACCTAGTTTGTATCTAATAATCCCATACCCCAAATTAGTCCCTCCTTCCTTTCCTCTCCTCTTTGGTAACCATAAGTTTGTTTTCTAGATCTGTGAGTCAGTTTCATTTCTTATGTAAATTCATTTGTATTACTTTTTAGATTCCGTGTGTTATAAGTGACTTCATACGGCGCTTGTCTTTCTCTCTCTGACATACTTCACTATGCATAATGCCCTCCAGGTCCATCCATGTTATTACAGATGGCAGTATTTTGTTCTTCTTTATGGCCAGGTAGTATTCCATTGTATATATGCACCACAGTCCTTAAGCCAGTCATCTATTGAGAGGCACTTGGATTGCTTCCATGTCTTGGTTATTGTTAATTTCTCCTCACATTCCCAACCCTGTCCTCCTTCAGTCTTTTTTTTTTTTTCTACTTTGTGGCTTGCAGGATCTTAAAGGTCCCCTGACCAAGGATCAAATCCAGGCACTGGTGGTGAAAGCTCTAGACCGCCAGGGAATTCACTAGGAGTCATCCTTTCTTCCTCCCTTTCCCTCATTATTCCACTTGGTCTAGTTTTCAAGTAAATCCTTTTGGGTCCACCATCAGAACATACCTGAGCTCTACTTCATTCTCTCCAAACCACCATCACCTCTTACCTTGTCAGCCTCCTTTCTGATCTCCCTGCTTCTGTTCATTGCCTGCTTAGAGCCCAATAGACATGGAACAGCATGAGGGCTCTTTCTAAAATGTAAGTCAAATCATACCACTCTTCTCTATTAGGAAAGGATTGATAAGTATTTGTCGAATTAATCAGATGACAATGAGAAGTGGTACTGGGTGAGAAGAGTCAATGTCACAAGGATGAAAAAACCAAAGAGGTTCAGAGAAGCCAGGTTTTAAGAAAGCCTTGATTTATTGTCCGTAATTCTCTTTTTACTTGAAAACCCAGGCATGAAACTCTATTTATTGGCCTGCTGTACAGGCATGCCTGGTGGTCTAGGTGGTAAAGAACCTGCCTGCCAAAGCAGGAGACGCAAAAAGATATGAGTTCAGTCCCTGGGTTGGGAAGATCCTCTGGAGAAGGAAAAGGCAGCCCACTCCAGTATTCTTACCTGGAAAATTCCATGGGCAAAGGACCCTGGCAGGCTACAGTCCATGGGGTCGCAAAGAGTCGGACGTGACTGAGCGTGCACAGGCTATATACTCTGTTATACTGGCCTGCTGTGAACGCTTAACTGCTTGCCCTAAGAGAGTGCTACTGAAGGCCAATCAAGGTTTTTCTCTGTCCACTTAGAGTCTAAACAGCTGCCCAGGTTTAATTAATATCCCACAATTCTATCTGGACAGTAGCCAGTTTCTGAAATGGCTAAGTGAGAGAGGATTTTTAACTCTCCTATTGCATCAGCTGGATCTGATAGCATAGATGTCAGCTTCTCAGGTGGATTTGAACTGTTATTTTTCAAAGTCCGCTCAGCCTGCGGTCCCTGCATAACTGTTCAGTTGTCCCTTCATCTGCTGCTATTACATTTTGCAAGGGAGTCCTCAGTTTGGTCCTGTGAAGTGTGGACTTCAGGTTTTTCCACACTGTCAGTTTATTGCTGAGCATCTCCTGCAGAGCGATGAGGAACACAGTGCTGTTTGTTAGGGTATAGAAAAGTCACAACTCATTTAAGCCGATCATCAAGTAATGACAACAAGGATTAAAGTGGGGGCTTACTCTTTGATCCACCAGGAGTTTCAAATGGCAATTATCATTAATTCTTGGATTCCCTCAGTCCTGATAGAAAATCAAGGCAACCAGAAACTATCATTTTGTAAACAGGCAGCTATTAAAAACACATTAATAATCTATAGTGGGTATAGCATATGCCTTTTAAAAAGATTTGCAGCTTGTTTCTCTGCGGTGAAGACGGAGGACTTCTCCAACCTAATTACAAAGCAATCAAACAATTTAATTAATCTGGAAATCACTTTCTTAACAATAACTGCCTCCAAAATGAGGCACCCCGTGTAGCTCTGTTAGGTAAGTACTGTTTTGATGTACTGCCTGTGTGTTCGCCACGCCGGTTCCCCCTGGGAATCACGGAGTTAATTACCTATCCAGCGCCTGCCCACCCACCACTAAGGCTTCCTTTACCAGGTCAGAAGCAGCGGTCTATAACGTGTCCTGGCATTCAAACATCCAAGAGCCAGCAAATCCCTTTGAACAGCAGGATTTGAGTTATAAGCAAGTGCTGCACATATGGGCAGAGAATTAACTGGCACTGGTTTTCGTTTGAGAGTCTCACAGGTATTGCTTTGCAGATGGGTAGATGAATTCAGAGGGCAGTGCTGTGCGTCGTGAAGGTCAAGTGTAGGACTCTGGTTCCACTCCACCTTGTTTTCCTGTCCTGGGAAAGTGCTACAAGTGTCCAGAGCAGTCTGGTCCTCATCTCCAAGCGAAGAGTGTATAAAGTGTGCTTTATATTTCAATCTGTTCTAAATTAGTGTTGTTGTGTATCACAGAACAGTGTCCCTAAGTCCTCAAACACAACACACAAATCAATGTTTGTTTCAAAGAACAAAGGCCTCAAAGATTGATGTGTGCCTATCTAGTCTACTCATCTTGTAATTTCTCCCTGAGGAAAATTGAGGAATTTTCTGTAACAAATGACACAAAAAGCTCTAGAATACTCATCTATCCTTTTCCTCTACTATTACTACTGCCCCAGTTCTCTCTAAAAGTCCCTGTTAGTGGAGCAGTCATCCTCCCAGTCTGCTAACCTTGGAAGTATCAGTTAGTCTGTAATCTTTTTCATCACTTATTTTTGATCCATCACCAGTTACACTTGGTTTGGTCACCAGAACATGCTTTCTGTTGGCTTTCCACACCCTAATCCAGCTCCTCCTTCTTGGCAACTCCTCTGTCCACTCAACATACACCAGGTTAAAATATCGAGTGCCTCTCTTGCGTTCAGATTTCTCTTAAGCCTTCCGCTGCTGCTGCTGCTGCTGCTGCTGCGAAGTCGCTTCAGTCGTGTCTGGCTCTGTGCGACCCCGTAGACGGCAGCCCACCAGGCTCCTCCATCCATGGGATTCTCCAGGCAAGAACACTGGAGTGGGTTGCCACTGCCTTCTCCCAGCCTCCCACTAGGTAGTTCCAAAACATGTGGTTCACAACTCATTGACTTGACCAGTCTGAATTCCCTAATAGTAGAGTCTGTCTCTCTACTGTATTGCCTAACTGTGGATTGATTCTGTCCCCTTCCTGAAGTCCTTCCGTTCCTTCTCTTATCCTGAGCTTGCTGAACTGCCCTCAAATTAAGCTGCAGTCTCCTGTCCTTAAGGAATTACCAAGTATTCTAGTTCACACTGCCCTTGTTTTCTCCAGTAGCCCACTGTACGTAAGGGCCTTTGTGATAATGTGGGATGTGTGTATTTCTATCTCAACCAGCTCTTCAGTGTGCCCAGAAACAAGAAGAGAGATCTGTGATTAGTAGGAGAATACAAATGGCTATATAACTTGGAGCTGAGGAATGTTTTCAGTGTGTGGGCCTGGAAAGGCCACATAGAATGAGAAGGCAAAACCCAAGATAAGAAATGGTTGAGGGTAGCCCTGATTTTTTCTTTTTGTCCTGTTTTTTTTAAAGAGTGGAGTTAAATTAACCTACCTCTCTATCTCTGTCTCTGCCCATTCATCGTCAGTGTGATGGGCCACCATATATTGTAAGAAGTTACATGGTTTCCTGGGGGGCCGCTTGTTGAAATCTGTAAAAGTGAAAAGGTTCTTAAGATAATTCCTGTTTCTGCCTCCTTCAGATTCTTCAAAATATTTAATAAGCTCCCTCTACTTGTTCTGGTTGATCTCATATAATCTCCAGATATAATGTTCTCTTTACAAAGAATACAGGGCTAAGAATTTGGTGCCAAGTTTTATTGGCCTTATTATTTATTCTCAGGGATTAGAGTAGTAGGGATTGTTCTCAAAATGCCTTGGCTTCAATCAGTTGTTTTGTTTCTCATAATTTACTGATAGTTTGTTCTGTGTGGGGTGTGAGCAAACCAATTTTTTTTTTCCCCAAATAAAAACAAAATCAACCCAGAGGTTTCTGGCATTTGACCTGTTTCCCTTTAGAAACAAGATTTCTAGCCATCTTGAAATCAAGACCTTTTAAGGAATATGAAGAGCAACGCGCAAACTAACTAGGGGAGGGGCTGGGGGAATGAAGGCTGTTGGGAGAAGTTCAAAGAATTTAATTTAGCTGTGTAGATAAAGGACAGAAAGGGTCCTGGATTACCGGATGGCAAAAGCAGAATCCATTTCTCTAGAGGCCCAAGAAACAACAGATGCAAAGGCATGATAAATTTCATTGCAGCGGGGGGAAAATGCTTCTTGATTCTCTATCCATAAAGAAAGGGGCTTTTCAGCGCTTCCCAGTTAAATGACTTTAATTGTGCTGTCTGTCATAAACTTAATGGCATCTGTTGATGCCATCACTACAAAATCTGCAACTTTAAGTTAACTGAAAAATTTCAGTAGAGGTGCAGCCAGTCCAGAAGTAAAGGTAACACTGAAATTATCCCCTTCGATGTGTTAATCTATTCTTTTTGCACACAGGTAATAAATTGGTTACCTTTATGGCTAGGTGCCATTTTATGTTCCTTCCACCTAATTACAAATCGTCACTTCCGGTGTGAAATCAGCAATGTGGCACACTGGCTTGCTGTTAAGGATTAAACATGTCTTCTTGATTTATTCTCTGTGTTTCAAGAACATGCAGCATTTGTTTGCAGCCTTTCCTAACCTCCTTGTTTAAACGGGCTACAGTCCCATCTGGTCCTCAGGCCATTCTGCCAGCCTAATTAACCATGCAGAGGGAAGCGGGGTGGTCTGGCCTGCCTTGGGCCTCCCCTCACCCGCTGCCTGTCAAGCTTGCCCAATGATTAGCAACAAGTTGCATGTTCTGATGGGGAAAGTAGCAAGCCTCCAGACGAGCTGTCACCTTACATAAGCATCCATGTTCCACCCACCACGTAAGAACCTGGGAAAGACACCTTCTGCCAGCCGCTGGGTGGCTGTGGCTTTCCAGGCAGCCTGGCCAGTCACCCCCTCAGCTGCCTAGGAGCAGAGGGACTATTGAAGAAGATACTTCTGGGCCTCTAGGCTGGGTCGTTTGAGGTCTGAACTGCTGGGGTTCTCCCCAGTATTTATGCCCTGTTCTGACATTTCTGCCTTTAATATGTGTGCTTTGAAAAATGAGGATTTATTGAGAACTCAGACTTTTATTCTTAGTTTCGGTAAATAAAAATACTCAGGCTGCCTTCCTAAAACGGAAAGCCTCACCCTCCCAATTGAAGCTTATCTTCTCTGTCTATCCTACTGTGGAAATGTTAACATCTGGAAGAGCCGGAACCAAGACATATGTATGTATTCATTATTCTGTGGGACTGAAATACTTACATTATGCAATATATGGATGTCTGCTGGTTGGTGACATGGGTTTGTTTATTCATATATTACACCCTTGGAAAGTTGTGCTGGAACTCAAGCCAATCCCTTCCTCCCCTCCAAATAAAACGCAAGCAGTTTTTGAGGAGATGAACATTTTACAAAGGTGTACAGAAGCCTACTGCTAAAGAGAAGAGTGTTCTGGATGTAGCTAATGATACAAGAATTAAATCTTCATGTCATTTTTTTTCTTCTTCTTTCTCTCTACAGGAAATAGCCCTCAAGATAGTCCAAGAAATTTCTCCCCCAGTGCCTCTGCTCATTTTTCATTTGCACGGAGGTAAGAACTTTTTGTGAGTAGAATGATAAAGTGTTGTGTGGAGAAACCCTCCTCCCTGCCCCAGTTCCTCCACTCCCCATTAGAGTTATGGATGCCTCCCTTGGTTCTTCCCTAGATGGTGGGCTCCCATTAAGGGCAGAAGAAACCATTTTCACCTTTTCTCCCATCCCCAGTGTAGTGTCTCATACATGCTTTTGATGCTCAACAGATTTTTACTGACTTATCTGAGCTTACATTATAATTCATCCATGTGTCCTGGTGCAGTTGTCATTGTTACTGAAACACTCAAAAATAAATAAAAGTAAAAATGGCCTTACTTGGGATCACAAGGTATAAACTCTTAAGATGCCTCTTTCCCTGAGAGCACTAAGCCAGCAATTTAGTGACTTTCCTGAGTGTTTTCTCTTCCTTTCTTAGTTAGAATTGGACTCCAAACTGTTACCAAAGCTTTTATCTTGGGATAACCTACTGTGATTTCTCCCAGTCAGAGATGTCTGCACAGCCTCCTCTTCTGTGTGTGAAATTAGTGTACTTTCCCTGTCACATTCATATCTTCACTTTCCTCCATTCCTCTTCCAGCCAGGGAAAACACACAGAAGACAAAATTGCCCCTTTAGCCAGGTTTCTGAATATTCGGAATGAATTGCTTTTATAGTCCGAATGTCCTGCATATGTATTAAATTTTGTTCAGAGAGCTAATCATACCCTGAAATGAATTAAAGTAACATTTAATCAAGACATACAGGTAGGTTAAAAAAATAGGTTTAACACATTAATGTGCAAACCTGCAGGGTCATCACTGCCATGTGTCATCACGGAGTGTGTTTTCTGTTACTAGGTCCAGAGGAAAGGATCTGCTTACAGTGTATTCGCAATTCCTGATAATTAAGATTCTCTTGTCTAATCACACATTCCCCACCACATGGTAAATGCCTATGTGTACCAGGCCTTCCCCATAGGGAGGACAAGAAGTAATTGAGATGTGATCTCCAAGGAACTTTCTGAGACCCACACCCTGGTTTTCCCCAATTCCAACTTTGATTATTTTAGTCCTCTTACAGCCCGTAAGCACTGTAAAGAAAATGTGACAATTAATTGGTTCCACAAAGCCTGTGTTTGTTTGTCCAATGAATATTAATTCATGATGGTGCTACTATTCTAAATGAAAAGGGAAATCCTATAAAAATTGGTTTAAAAAAGAACACAGCATAGTCCTTAAAATACGTTTCTTTGAAAAAGAAAAAGAAAAAAAAAAGCGGGGAGGTGGTGGTGGAATGCATTTAATTACTTTAAATAAAAAGAAAATGCACATCTCATAGCCTGTTTTTAGATGTGACTGAAATCAGTCTTTTAATCCTGCCAGATTTATAAAAATGAAGAGAACCTAATAATTGAGTGGCCGACTAGAGGACAGATGACTCTGGTTTCTGTGCTATTAAAAAAAAAACAAAATACACAAACCCCCAGGCATGTTAATTTTTGACAAATAAGCTGTAAACCGTAACAGAAAATTATCACAAGAGACCTCTGGTTCATTTTGCAGCAATTTCCAGATGGAACTCACTGCACAGTCTTCAAAAAGTATTAATTTAGATTAGGACTTGAGTGATCATCTTTTTAAACTTTTATTCAAGTAAACAGAACCTGTGTTTTCTATGAAAACTCAAATTGGCCTGTTTTTAACATCTGGCATCTTTCTCTTCCATTTTAAAGTTGATTTTTCATTCAAGAAACATGGAAATTCAACCCATGGGTCTCCATTCCCTACCATTTGGTATCATTTCTGAGACCTTAGCAAGTAATGCCATTTGGGGAGTCCCACATTTTATTATTTTGTATATTCAGTTCAACAGATGGAAGAGATTGCCCTGTTTTAAAAATTATTCTTGGGTAAAGGGATAAAGGTCGGACTTAGGAATCTTTTCTGACCCTACTTATAACGTGTGAGAATTCCCCTCAGTATTCATCTCCTGGTAATATACTAGTTGCAGTTAAGACTGGGAAATAAGACAACACACAGTTGCTTTCCATACTATCTAGTATGTGTCTGAGAGTGAAATTGTCAAGTTAATTTTTTTAGAATTGGATTAAAATACTAGGATGAAAATGCATGTCATAGTGTAGTGGGTTTTGTCTGGAACAAGGAGACATATTTGTATTTTGCTAGTAGCTGTGATTGTTGTTATTCAATTGCTGAGTCGTGTCAGATTGTGACCCCGTTGACTGCAGCACACCAAACCAGTAACTGGGATACTGATTTACATCCACCTGCTTGTGGAGTTACCTAATGTCTTCCTTGGTGGTAAAATGGAGGTGATGACGTTGGTTTGCCTTCCCTAGAAGTTGTGTAGAGGTTTACATGTCATGCATTGCTTTCACATTCTTAGAAATATTAAGAGAGCCCTGAATAAATGGGGATGTCTCCTGGCTGCCTGGTTGTTATTTATCAGGTGAAATATCAGAATGGATCTCCATAGACAAGTTACTGGAACAGATTTGCCCGCTGAGGTCAGGTCATGAGACACTCATTGAGCACAGGTGGGCTGAAGTTACTCTGGTTACATTATATTGGCATAGTTCATCTTGTTCCAGTATCAAGTAGACCATAAAATGTATCATGCCAGATGACTACAGCAAACAAATAATGAAATCTGCTTCCTCTTTATACAGTTGTAATAGCCAGGTTGATACTGGAACTTTTCCTTCTTCCTTTGTCGTACACCATATTAATCTAACTTTTTGTGGTTAGTATGGAAATGATGGAGGCTTGGGGGGAGGGGTGGATTTTGAGCCGGTTGTTTTTGTTTGTTTGCTTTGGTTGTTGTTGATTTTGCTAGTCGCTTTGTAGCCTGTGTTCCCATCAGATGTTTTTCTCATGTTACATTTCCATTTAGTTTAACATTGAAATTTCCACCCACAAAGGAAACACACTTTTCAAAAAAAAGCCTTGTGGCTTTGGCAAGAATGTAGTTTTGTTTTCAGGTAACATTGTACTGGTAGCTGCTACAAAGGAAAGAAAACGTTATTAGTAGGATCCAAATTGTACTTCTGTGGATAGCTTTCTTCAAAAAGGGCATGCTGTCTCTTAGAGCATGTATACAGTGTTGTTATATACGAAGTTCTCATGTGCAGTTGTCATGGTAATGAAAATGCAAGGTCCTTTGTGTTCCGTTTGAGTAAATAGACACAGACAACTCAGGGAACTTTGTGAGACATAAATGATTTCTGGTCCATGGCTGTACGGAGTACTGAGCACATTCTTGTTTAAACATCTTTCTAGTCATGTGTTTTCCAGAGTAAGCAAATGTAATTTATGCTTCAGAACTAATAAGCACATGTCTCCTCTTGGAGTTGTTCATTCATCTGAAATATGTTCACTGATACCTGAGGGAAAGGAGAGTTAATGAATCACAAAGCAGAATCATGGTGGGGGAACTTGTGTCCCGCACTCTTTCCAAAGACTAGTTTCTGATAATTGCTATTAAATGGACTGAATAATTCTTTGAAAGCCATATTTTAAAAATTGGAAGTGTCTAAAATAGAGAGTCCAGGCATAGGTTCTTAAGTCCGTAATAATTAGCCAAATAAGCCAGGACCAACCTGTGTCCATTTAATTGATGGTCAGTTGTCTTTGGAAACATGTTATTAGAATTTGTTTCTTCTTAAATCTTTTAACATTTTAAATTGTATAAAATTATTTCTGGAGAACTTGTGGCATTTATTTTCATTACTTCTATCTGATACATTTACAAACATCTTAATTTGCTTCTTAAAAAAAAAAAAAATACTTGATTCAATTGTACTCCAATCATGGTCACAGAATTGACAGGTAAATTTTACTAAAATCTTAACATTGTACTACTTCTGTGATTTATCCACTTGAATTTCTCATTTTGTCTTTGAGGACCATTTGCGTTTATTGGAGGTAAAAATAACATCCATTGTGGCCTATGATTATATTCTCCCTTGATTATAGTTTAGGCTAAGATGTCAGTTTTCTACATAAACATGTGATTGACACATTTCTCAAATTCAAGTCAAATTCTGAAGAATTCCCTGATGTCCCCTTATAGTGAATGTGTCTGTGGTCAATTTGGTCTACTCTTATCTCTCACTTGGTAAGTTAGTATAAATCATGAGTTACAAAAGGCTACATATGGTCAAAGAATGCAGTATAGCTCTTTAGAAAAGTGTGTTTTTCCTTTTCTCCCCATGGCAAATGTGTGTATATTTGTCTTCACTGTGTTATGTGATTTTGAAGGCATAGTCCTATTCAAAATTGCTAATAAAATAGTCATTTTATTATTTATAATAAAATAATCCTACTTTAGCAACAGGATTGTCTTCACTGCTTTGACAACTCATCTGAGACCTTTGGAATGATCCCAATTAATAACTATAGAGTTCAACCCAGAAGCTATCCATCCTGTTGCCATTTGGAGATAAAAACCATATTCTATTAAGACTCCTGACAGCTTCACCTCTGTGACTAGCGCAGGTCACTCTACTCTGCATTAGCATCTACCACGAGTGGAGAATTTTCTTTCTTCGCTCCCTGTCACTGGCCAGAGCTGGGCCGCATACTCATAAACTCTGAAAGAGGCATTTACTGGAACACTTTATAAAGCCAGGTCATGTCAGAAGGTAATAACTCTTAAGAGATTGTGAACACAAGGTCAGTCACTTTCTTAGTGCTAAAGTTATTTGCCACTTAAGGCTTGAGCCGGCCACGAGCCCCCTGATCCTCCCTTCCTTTGGTGTTATGAGTAGGATTGTTCTCTTGAAAGTAATAAGCTGGAAGTCTTTAAGATGCGGTGGGAGTCCCCAGAGGCTGTTATACCATGCTGGAATCCAGGCCCTTCCAAAGATCGTGGCCCCAGTTATCAGTTTGCACATAGGAGTGTTTTCCTCCTGCCTTTCTATTTTTATTCATCTGAATCTGCTGAGTCCGACCAATGTAATTATCCCTGGTATTCATTTTGTCAAAGTGTATTAGTGAGAGATCAATAATATGGATCAACCCATTCACTTTCTACTTGTTTGGGTGTATTGATTCAGTTTAAATAAAAGTCAACCTGCTGTATAATGTTTGTTTACTCTGGCCCTTGCTGAACATTTCCACATCCTCATTGACTGTGTTTGCGTCATTTGTTCGACTAAGAACACTCGGTTTCCCTGGGGTTCCCGTGTAACCCTACTCCAGTGTTGGCCTAAGCTAATCGCATTTTCTCCCCAGGACTGATGGACGCCGCTGGTCCTTGGCTTCTCTCCCCTCCTCTGGCTATGGGACAAACACTCCCAGCTCTACGGTCTCTGTAAGTGCCCAGTTTTTCTCTTGTATACCCCAGAGCTCTTGCATGGGCAGCACTTCTCTGGGTGTTCCCTGATGGGGAGGAGAGGATAAATTCTGCATGTCTGCCCCTCCGAGTAGGCTTCACATCAAATGATGAGCTGACAAACACAAAAAGGACATACTCTTTGCTGCAAGCTTTTAAATTATGGTGCACAAATTGAGCGAGTCCCCAGATCACAAGTTGGGAGGAGACTGGGAGCTTTTGTTTTAATACCATTTGGTGTTTGGGGGTAGGGGAGGGAACACAATCTGGTTTTATTGCTTTGGTTCCATGCCAGTGATATTAGTACTGAAAACGCCATTAAACCTTGATGGCCTGGGTCATTTTTTTCTTGTATGGCTTAGATGTAGAGTTCTGTTTTGTTTTGTTTTTTAGTTTTTCTCTTTCAAAGAAAAGAAATGGCAAGCCTTAAATTTTTACCTTCTGGATAAAAACTTTCTTTTAAGGAGAGATTAAAAGAACTTAGCAGTAGGTTGAGATCAATACAGAGACAAGATGAAGCCATGGAAATAGGATAGAGGAAGAAGGATACTGTTGCCGCAAACTACAACATTTCAACAAGAGCCCTAGCAATTACTGAAAGTGATTCAGTGGCTTAGATACATGCCTTCTCCACTTAAATTAGTGATATTGTGGGATATTTGTCTCTACAGAGCTTTATTTTTTTACTTTACTTTTTTATTGAAGTATAGTTGATTTACGATATTGTGTTAATTTCTGCTGTACAGCAAAGTGATTCAGTTATACACATAAAGATATACACATTCTTTTTTATATTCTTTTCCATTATGATTTATTCCAGAATACTGAATATAGTTCCCTGTGCTATACTGTAGGACCTTGCTGTTTATCCATTCTTTATATAATAGTTTGCATCTGCTAAACCCCTGACTCCCTATCCATCCCTCCCCTCCCTACCTCCCCTTCTACAGAGCTTTAGATTTAGAAGCTGGTGGTCATTTAGAAGGACCTAGGATATGGTGTCCCATGGATGGAGGAGCCTAGTAGGCTGCAGTCCATGGGGTCACTAAGAGTTGGACACGATTGAGCGACTTGGCTTTCACTTTTCACTTTCATGCATTGGAGAAGGAAATGGCAACCCATTCCAGTGTTCTTGCCTGGAGAATCCCAGGGACGGGGAGCCTGGTGGGCTGCCGTCTATGGGGTCGCACAGAGTTGGACACGACTGAAGTGACTTAGCAGCTTAGCAGCAGGATATGGTGTAGGTCAATCAATAAGTACCTAATGGAGCAGTCTGAAAGCTCTTGTACCAGCCAGGAACGTGGACCTGATGGTTTTAGAGCCACTTCTGAGTCATTCTCATCTTCATTTTGTCAAAATCTTTGGTTTATCGCAAAGGGGTATCTATGTTTCCCCTCCCCCATAAACCCCAGGACTGTGCTAAGCATATAGGTTCACACTTAATATCGGTGAATTGAAAAGAAGCTGTGATTAAATATATACACTTTAATTGATATCACCAGTGCCTTATATTTTGTTTCCAGAGTTCCAGATGCAATGTAACATGGCTTTTCTAGAGCAAAATACTGGCCTGTTAAAATCTGTTGGATTACTTTTACCATCTTCTTATAATATTTTTTTGAGGAGCAATAATTTATTTTCCTATCCATTATTCCATTGTGTTGTGGTATGTGAGTTAATTGCCCATTTAGATCGTTTTTTGACACATCCTGACAACCTTGAATAGTTTCAGTGGCACTTTAGCCTCACATCCAGGAAAGGATATTCACAACTCTTGAGTGGCTTCAGTGGATAGAATTGTCACTAAATAATGGTAAACAAAGTCAGCCTTGTTTTTTTTGTGTGTGTCAGTAAGTAGCATTGTTTATCATTAGCCCATGTTTTAGATCTTGAAAGCATTAGCTACCACAGTGTGAAAATGATTGCTGAAACTGACTGACCAGAAAGCAAAAAAGAATAAGAATTTTAAGTGGTATTCTTCCCTAGACTTGCGAGCATCTCCAGTTAGAAGCCAACCACCAGTAAGCAGAGTACTTCTCCCGTTCTCCTACATTCTCTCATTGAATCATCCCCATGCCTCAGATTTGTATCTTCTTTCTTGACTTCAAATCCTTTTTATTTTAACTATATCACCTTGCTTTGCCCTGCCGTCAAGTCTTATTATAGTTTGGATATAGAAGTTTCTCTTTTGCAAGAAAAACAGGGGAGCATGCAGGATCTTTCTTCTTTCTGTCTGTAGCTATTAAATCATATGTCATTTTTAAAAGTGAATCTAAAAAGCGAGGGTGAGCTACATAGACGTGGACCCCATTTGGTACAAACTTTAGAATATTTTTATAAACACTTATTATGTGCTAGGTCCTAGTCTCACTATTTATAGTGCATTGGCTCATTTAATTGTAAATGAAAAATTTGAAAAAAAATGAAAAAATATAAATTGTAAAATTTAATTGACTTGTTTAATTGTCTCATTTATTTGTAAAAACATACTTTATAATGTAGTTGCCATTGTTTTCATCATTTTATGGCTCAAAGCTCTGAGGCACAGAGAATGAACTGAGGGGCTGTGTACTAACCCCTGTGTTGTAGCAATAAGAATACAGTAAGCCTCTCAACCCTGGGCACCTGACTTTTTAAAAAAGGAATTCACAAGGTATTGCTTAAACCAAACTTGATAATTAATAAATCTGACCTGACCATCTGTCATGATGTCATTGCTGTCCCTGACTTACATATATGCCTGAAGAAGCAGCTTTCTGAGGCAATTTTTAGTCACACACATGTATTGTGTTTCTAACAGCTTCTACCCAGAGGTAAGGCAGCTTTTCTCTTAGGTGTTTATTTTATTGGAAAAGGTGGTATCATATAATTGTGGATCTTGTATTCCTCTTTTCCCCTTCAAAATCAAATTGTAACTTTCAAAATTACAGTCATTTTTTAAATGTATTTTTGAAAATACATTTGAAATAGATTTTTGAAATGTAGGTGCTCTAACAAGTTCAGTTATTTTTTTTCTCCTTATTGGCTATTGATAAAAACAATAATTGAAAATTTGAAATGCTGCTTCTCATTTTCTTCAGTTTCTTTATGTTCTTGCCCTTTAAATGTTAGGACAGAAAATTGTGCAAAGCTGCTCAGAAGTTGCATTTTTTTCTTTTTTAAGTCTAACCTGAATCACTTTTAGAATCTCATTTTCTGGGTTAACTGGTTGTGATTAAATTAATTAGAAATGATTTTGGGTATTTTTTAAATAAAAACACAGAATATATATGGATAAAATCACAAACACTTTGAAAATACAGCTTAAGTTTTACAGATATTTGTTGTTAGCTGAGTTCCAAAGTTGCTAATGCTGAAATGTAAATACCATGTCCTTTGGGTATTATAGAACTGCAAAATTCCCAAATGTTAAAATGCTTCATTCTGAAATTGAAAAGATTTGGTCATATGAAGTTAATCAGTCCTTCCTCAGGATATGTAGTATTGCTGCTTCTCTTAATTTCAAGTTTTGTAGTTAAAATTAATTTGAGAAACTTTTCCAAAGTAATATTCAGATTATAATTTTTAATTTTAAAATAAGTAATATGGAATTATAGCAGTCAGAAGACATCTCCTATATATTTCTCACAGATAAATTATTTTATGCTGGGGGAAAGAATAAAAATAAGAGTATAAATACTTATAAATATGAGGTCTGACTATAAAATAATATTACTTTGAGTGGAAAACTACACATACATACGAATACTGTCCTTTGCAAAATGCTTATCTTGGGAAACTAGTTTATTTGAATATCATTGCTCACAACATTTTGGGGAAACTCTTCTAATTGCCTTGAGAACTAGAAGCACAGTTCTTTTTGTAAATCTTCACTTTTTGAAAGTGGACTTGATTTATGATGTAGTCAGAAGTTATATATGCAAACTAGTTGGGTGATGAGACTTACTGGCACCACATTTAGAGAGCATGCTAGAAATATAAAGTCATGGGACTTAATATATTGAGGAATCCCAAACTAATTCTTGAAACTCTAGTAAAAGTGCTGTTCCAAGGATGTATTGACCAGCAGAGGTATCTTTTCAGTAAGCTTGTGAGGTCCTGGGGACAGCGCCTGCAGCCTCTGTCACAAGCTCGCCTCTGAGTCCCCGATCTTTGCTGGAACTGACTCCTGGACTGACCCTCTGTCGTCCATTAGTGACTCACTCAGGGGGCCCTGTTTGATACCTTTTGAATTCCCAGGCCGTTTGGAGAGCCTCCAGTTGTTCCCTGTTCCATAAACTCATCCGGTGTCACTCGGATACTGTCGCCCTTTTCCCATTCACACCTCGTTTGTCCCAGCTGAGAGGAGGGACGCTGTCTCCCCAGAGAGGCCCTTTGCCTCTCACTTCTCTAATACTTTTCCCACCTCATCGTTCATTCTAACATATCCCCATCAGTAAGCCCTGGGCACATTGCTGTGGAGTTCAGTCACATGGTTGTGTATATGGTATAATGACAAAATTTTCCTGTTGGAGTTAGCACCTGTAAACATTTTAGTACATTTGCTACAGCTATTTTTAACATAAACTTTTATTTTGATTAATAAATAAAATATTAAAGTGGAAATAAAGCCCTTCCTGCACAGGCCTTTTCTCTTCCCTCCTCAGAGGGAATCACTCCCTAAAGTCACTGTGTCCTTCTCATGCAAGCACAGGTTCATAATGCCTTACTCTTTAAGTCTGGTGTGGTTCTGGAATTAATTTTCACATTTGACAAAGTTAACATGGTCCTCCCTGTACTGTACATACCAGCCCAGCCACAACTGGGCCAGCAACTCAGAATCAAATACATTAATATTTCTGTGGCAAAGCTGAATTAACATTCACATCAACTGGATTAAATGCATATTTTAAATGACTTTCCATCAGTTCAATTGATGGTTTGCCACCAAAATGTTATCACTGGGAATTTATGAATAGACATCTGGGTTTTTGAATCTTGGCTACATAATTGTGTACACTGATTTACCTTTGAAACATATATACAAATTCTTAATTCCGGTTTTCCGTTTGCTGATTTCATCATCTTTGCTTTTATGGCTGCTGCTTCTCTCCTGCTGGCATTGATTGTTCTTATTCTTTTACTGATGTCTTGAGTTGACTTTGTGCGTTTTGTTTCTTTTTTCATGGGGACAGTATTTAAGACTTGACTTGTGTTTTATGACTAGAGCTTTGGTTTACCTCAGATGTCTTTCTAGCAGTGTTCTCATTTTTATAGTTTATAAAATAATCTCATTACATTGTAAAAATTCCTCTTTGTCTTAGTATGTACTTAGAAAGCATTTTATAATTTCAAGGTGTAAGGATATTTTAAAGCTTTAGTCTATTAATTTCTAATCACTGCAGTGGAGTGGTGCAGTGTTTATGAAGTGTGCTCTTGATGTGGCAGTTTTTTTTAAATTAAAAAAAAAAAAACCTGCTTGAATGGAATATTCAAATGAGTGGTATCTTTCAAAATATGCTTATTCTACCTGTGTTTCCATTACTCAAATATTTCTCATTTCTTTTGTTAGAATCACTTAAAGAGTTTACCTCTCAGTAAAAACAAATAAGCAATCACATTGTTTAATAGTTACATTTCTCAGACTGATTAAAAGCCATGTTGTTTAGCCATTCTCCTTTTCAACCTTACTTCTCTCTAAGTGCTGAGTGATTTTCAAAGAGCACATCTAGGTTCAAGGGATTAAAAAAAAACTCAACACCACTGAAGCTGTTAAAAAAGAAAATAGCGTTAAGTCAGAACACAGAAAAAATTTCCAATTCCCAGTTTTTAAAACAATGGCATTAGTGAGACAAATATTTTCTTTTCCCATCCCCTTTTTACCCAGGACTCGTATCGATGATAATCGGATCAAAGGACAGCATGCTTTGTAAAGACAGATCTCATTGCCTTATTACTTTATGATTATACATCATAGAGTTCACTTACGAATATACATCATAGAATTAATTTTATGTTACTTACCCGAATTGCAAGTGTTAGAAGCGAGGACGTCACACTCAACTGAGAACTAATCTGTCATTTATTGCACCCAAATTCTTACTCCAGTTGTCACTTTCTTGCTCTAGTTTTGACTGGGTCCCGTCCATCTTCAGACCCTGGTTTTTCTTCAGAGAGTAAACAATTTTTGAGTTAATTGTAGACAACTGAGATAAAATATGGTAGCCATCTAGACCTCTGGAGACCACATCAAGGTATACATACCATCCATGGGTCGGCAAAAAGTCAGACGCGACTGAGCGACTTCCCTTTCCACTTTCATTGCCATTATAACATGGAAAGGATGCAGTATAAAATGGTGATATAACAAAATTTAGTGCTGTGACCTAATATTCATTTAAAGCATTTCTCTTTGATGTAGTCATTAAACCTCACTTTGGTTTGTTGTAGTCATCCTGTTCCTCCCAGGAGAAGTTGCATCAGTTACCGTATCAACCGACACCAGATGAATTACACTTCTTATCAAAACATTTTTGTACCACTGAAAGCATCAGCACAGAGAACAGATGCAGAAACACACCCATGCGCCCCCGTTCCCGAAGTTTGAGGTATGTAGACCTGATTGAAATTTTTTATTAGTTGGATAACCTCTTTTCAACCATTTCAGGGAAAGACTTTTGGTCCTCTAACTCATATATGTGTTAATTGGTTTATGAATTACTATAAATGTAGTGTGATATTTTTTTTTTTTTTTTGCATCTATGGTGATATAGTAAACTGCCTCTTACTATTTTTCTTTTAAATTCGTAACAAGTTACTAATTGCTGTGGTAACAGAAACCATAGTGCACTACAAGGACCTCCTGAGAAACTTCTAGCCATTTCAAGACCATTTAATTATGGTGTTACATCAATTAATATTTTACAAAGAAGCTTGGCTAAAAAGGAAGGGCAGCGTGTTCAGGTTCACATTTGGAATTCAGATCCCTTTTTACGAAAATCCACCCAGGCCTTGGGGTTTTCCTTCTCATCACAAGTCTTACTTTCTCCAGGATTATGAGCTAGCCGTTAGGAATTTGTGTCCCTTGTATTTTGTCAAGCCAAATGTAGTCCATTTGACATTGAATAGGGCTGGTTTTATTTTGACCTCGTCTCAGAAAATAATAGACGTCACTGTTTCGTTCCTCTGGAGTGACTCTAACAGAGAGACAAAAATATTTATTAAGGAGTGCTTGGGAATTACACCTGTCGGGGGAAGGCGTGGGTAGTGGGATTGAGCAGAAGAGAAGTCCAGCCACAGTGCAGGCCTAACAGCCACAGCCAACTCCATAGGGGGTTCTGAGGATGACATGACCCGTCAGAGCTGTCCCTCTGGACCAAATGACCCTCCTTTCTATCTCCACTCAGTCCTGGGATGTAGTACCCTGGGAAGGACTTGGCCTTGGGTGAGGGGGCTCTGCATGCATGCCAAGTTGCTTCAGTGGTGTCTGACTCTTTGCAACCCCATGGACTATAGCCCACTAGGCTCCTCTGTCCATGGAACTCTCCAGGTCAGAATACTGGGGTGGGTAGCCATTCCCTTCTTCTGGGGACCTTCCTGACCCAGGGATTGAACCTGTCTGCTGTGGCTCCTGCCTTGCAGGTGGATTCTTTACCATGGAGCCACAGGGGAAGCCTGAGGGGACTCTGCATCTGAGGCCATGTCCAAGGGGTCTGACAGCTGAAGGCTTCTACAGCCCCAGCAGCTGGGACAACAGGTCCTTCTCTGCAGGGGGAGCAGGTAGTCCATCTCTGGGTCCTCCAGAATATGAGATCTCCATGGTGTATAGAACTGGCCTGCATTGATAGGAGGGTTTATTATGAAACCTAGTTTCTCAGGTATTCAGTTGAACATCAGTTTGCTGAGAAGGGTTGTAGCCACATGATGTAATCATGTTAGATTATTTTGAGATACGGAATAAAATGTTATGAATTCATTTAGAGCCATTGTATTTTACCACATGGGTGCCATTTTTGGTATTATGAAAGGAGTTCACAGGATAGCTAGTGCAAGCAGCTATATCTTCTCAGGAATACATAAGGTCACACTGCAGTTGCCCAACCATGTTGGCACTAGGAAGGAGCAGGAGCCTACTATTGAAATAAAAAGAAAACCTCAGAGTTGGGTGCCTCTGTTTGATACTGCACACGGTGCCTGCCTCAGCATCCCAACCCCAGCTAGAAAATGGATTTCGGTGGTGACACCTGTGCTGTGGAAAACTCTTAAATCTCTTCAGTGGTACGTGGCAGAGCGCAGGTGTATGATAACAGTGTGAAATTAGACAGTGCAGCGTGTCCTGGACATTGCTGTTTGTACTCTTTTATATCCCAGTTCATTCAGTGGTTTCTGGAACCACACAAGTACATGCTACATACAAAATGTAATTGCAATTTAAGAATGTTTTATGAACTTTTATATTGCACCTATAGTGAATTTTCAGCATTCTACTTCTGGAGCTTTCTTTTTGAATGGTATTCAGGGCTTCTCTGTGTTTGTGAGTATGTGTGTGTGTGTGTGCGTGCTAATGACTGATTTTGTAGTTTATTACCTAATATACTTTTCTTACAAAGGCTGCATAGTACTTTTGTTGCAACCCATTGTTTATAAATAAAAAACTTACTTTCATTTCATGCTGTGGCAAGTTTAAAAGGGTAATTTGCTTTGCTTGCAGCCCTGGACGTTCTCCCGCCTGCTGTGACCATGAAATAATTATGATGAACCATGTCTACAAAGAAAGGTTCCCAAAGGTAATGAATTGAATTGAAGATGTCTAGCATCTAAACGTTGTAAGGTGGTTTTGTTGAGGGAAGTAATGGTCTGGTCCAGTCATGACTCGCATAAAATAGCACTGTAACCTTCTTTAGAAAGGTAACATCACTAAGCATTTTTAAAAGCTGCTGAGAATTAGCCACACAGTCTGTGGACTGAAATGGCTGTAAAGTAAATCCCATTGGTTCACCTGCCCAGTGTGACGAGCTGGTGAGATGCTCCATGCGCGTCTGCTTTGAAAGGCCGCTAGACTCTGGGGCTCCCCCTGGGGCTCCTTCTGCCCGTTCTGGGCCTGCTGCCGTTTGGTCCAGCAGAGACTGTTCCGCTTCCTCAGAAGCCTGTAGATCGGTCTATGTCACAAAAGTCTTTTACTTTTTTCACCTAATTTTTCTTTTCTGTGGCTTCCAATCTCTTCAGCAATTATAAGTCTAATCCTCTTTATTCAGAAGGAGAGTCCAGTTGCAGTGTTCCCCATTAGACGGGCCAGTAGAATTTGGACTGAACCAGAGAGCCTTTGGAGATGGGTTGATGCCAGTTGCCCCGGCTGCAAAGAGCTGCTGTCTGCCGTCCCCATCACCTAGTCTCCATGGCTTTTCCACCAGCGTGTTTCTACGCATTTGGGAGAAACAGTCGCTCCATTCTGTCCCCGTTCCTCCCTTTATCACCTCTGTAACCCTAGGCAAGAGAGCAAAAGGAAATCCTCGGCTTCATAAATCAGGAGTAGAGTACTTATTATTTGTAATGAACCCAACATTGATGTCATTGATTACGGTCGTTTCGGCCATTTATCACATGTCACTTGCTCACCAGGGAAACAGATCCTGACTTTACCAGTGAATACTGGTTAGGGTTTTAGAAAGGAACAGGAGACAGAGGGAATCTCCCAGGATATACAGTAAATGCAAGCAAGGAATATTGAGTAGGCAATCGGGGATCCCACAGAATGAAATAAAAACTGAGAAGGAAATTTTAGACTTATGTTGTCAAGGGAATCCCTTTGACCTTTGTGCCCAAGATGTAGCTTTTTGAGGAAAGGATACTGATGGTATGAGATGCTTGTTCCTGGTACATTAAAATACAGCCAAGAGAGCAAACTGTTGGCCCGTCCTATGGAACTCTAACTTCAGTTCTGATTTTTGAATAGGTAAAAACAGAGCTGTAAGTATTTGATATTTTCAGCGAACTATCTGAAAGAGCCCAAGATCTGAAATGACAGCACAGCAATTCACAGATCCTGAGTTATTTGGAGAAGCTTACATGGACCATTTTACATTTGATAAGGCATAGAAAATAAGTAATTATCACCCTGGGAGATTCAGTTTCTCATATATACCTCTTTTTCCACTTGGTGAGGCTTATTCTTCCTCTTCTTTTTTTTTTTTCAAATAGACTTTATATTTTTAAGGCAGTTTTAGATTCATGGCAAAGTTGAACAGAAAGTATGGAGAGTTCCCAAATGCTCCCTGACCCCATACATACACAACCCTCTCTTATCAACAACCCCCTACACACCCCTGGTCCCAGAGTGGTCCATTTGTTACCACTGACAAACCAATACTGACGCATTGTAATCACCCAAAGTCCATAGTTTACATTAGGGTTCACTCCTGCATTGTATACTCTGTGGGTTTTGACACATGTATAATGACATATATGTATGTGGCATTTTATAGTATCATACAGAAGTGAGGCTTCTTTTAAATTTTAATTTCTAGAATTCTATTTGATAACTTATAGAGGTCTCCAAAAATCCTAGATAAATGTGATGATTGTGCTGTTTACCTATTTGTGTTTCCTTGTATTATGTCTGTGTGTGCATGTCTTCTGAGAACAGGCTACAGCTCAGATGGAAGAGCGCCTAAAGGAGATCATCACCAGCTACTCTCCAGACCACGTTCTCCCCCTTGCAGATGGAGTGCTCAGCTTCACTCACCATCAGATTATCGAACTGGCTCGCGATTGTTTGGATAAATCCCACCAGGGTCTCATCACCTCACGATACTTCCTTGAATTACAGCACAAATTAGATAAGTTACTACAGGAGGTATGGACCTTATAAAGTTTTTTGATTTGTTTTGCTTTTACCCAGAAAAAAGACAAATTTTATGAGTGCATCTGCCTAACAAGTTTCAACCATGAGATGGAGTTCATGTTACAGAGAAGCAAAGAAGAAGAAAAAAATTGATTGCTACTTGCTATAAATTGATTCCAGTCAACATTTAGAGTAATAGAAAGTTAATGTAATAACGTTTACAGGAACCTTGGGACCCAGCAATCTACGGCTGTTGGAGAAGTGGATTGTGAAGGATTCTGAAGCAGTGATTTTTTTCCCCCTCTTTAACCATAAAGTTATAA
>NW_011494790.1:5901294-5945378 GCF_000754665.1 Bison bison bison
ATAAATTGCCTGAATATATGTGCATTATTTGATGATGCTATCTAGTTCTAATATCTGGAAAAGCTAAATGGAAAATTGCTGGCTTCTTTCAGGCCATATGTCCTATTAATTAACCTGCATGTGGTATAGGGTAGTAAATGGCAAACTTACATTTTCATTGGTGTCAATATTTCTTCTAACAAAATATTCAATTTCTAAAACGACAGATAAACACAGGCCCCTTCCAGGCCTAACACTTGCATGCCTAGCTCCTGATAACACCCAAGACAGGAAGGGAGTGTGCATGGTGGGATGGAATTAGTGCATAATATTGCTGTCCTGATTTAAATTGATCATCCCCAGCCTGCAAGTAAAACCTGTTTAGCCTGTATATTTGGATATATTGTATTTTTGTATCCCATAGGCATACATTATGCCCATGTAAATAAAACCGTAGGTGGTTTTCTCTAAGGATGATTATGTAAATAATTGCATGGAACTGAATGAAAATATTGGCATCCTAGTTTTCTAGGAATCCATCTGTCCTTGCTCATACTGAATTCAGTTGTGGCAAGATGAGACAGTCCTCTCTGACAAGCAGCCGCTATTTTTCTTCCCTTTCCCATCTAAACCTCCCAACAGAGTTCTGTGCTCTGTCCCCATTTCTCACATTTCAACCTTTTGTAGCCCACAGAGGCAGTTTTTCTCAGACTATCTTTGTGTGAACACTGTATTCTGGAGTTTTATTGTCAGTTTCCAATGTGTCATAGACCAATTCTACTGTAAATTACAATAAAAATGTATTTACCTCTGTGAGATATTTTTTCCTTAATTTCTCAGTTCTGTATCAGGATATCATTATAATTAGCAGTTAAGTTCTGTGGTTCATTCCTTATAGGCGTTCTCTGTGAAGGCTTGAATCCATAGCCAAAGCTATTTACATTGAAATACCCCACTTAATTTTGTTTCTATATGATAGACTTGGAAAGCCGTTTCATGGCAATTAGAAAAAATCTTAGGGTTTCAAAAAATCATCTGAATGCACCATATAATAGATTAACTGTTGACTTTTAGAGAAATTTTTCTCTTGGGCAGAGGAGTATATATACGTGTAACATAAAGAGCATCATCAGGATCTATAGTTACAGTTGCCAGTTGGTTGTCTTTAAACACATTTTATTTTATAATCATTCCCCAGTGGTCATTTTCTTTGTTTTTTTCTTTTAAATGTTGACTGTTCTGTTATTGCTTGTATATAGTTTCTCAACCTACATTTTGGAAAGTCGCCTTTGATTTAATTATTCACCTAACATTTGACGTAAGCAGCATACAGCTTCTCCAGTTATATGTGGAAAATCAAGGTTCCTCATCAACTATCCACTCTGCTTGTATCATGTACTTGATGTGTCATAAACCTTTAATGTCTCCTTCATTCATGGCTCACATTAAGGGCCCTAATGTTTGATTTTTAATGCAGAGAATAAATCAACGTTTTGCAATTAAAATGTAGCTAATGGAGCCATTTTGTAGATCTAGACGTTTAGTAGTGTCCGTTTATGTAGAGATAATGTCTGCTTATCAATCTTTTAGAAGTATTTTCTAAGTCACTTAGTTTTTGAATATTTTCAGTTATCTAATTAGCATGCTTTGCTGATTTTCTTTCCCATTTAATGGAGCAACTGTCTCATCATTCTTTTCATTGCTTCCTCATAGGCTCACAATCGTTCAGAAAGTGGAGAGCTGGCATTTATTAAACAACTAGTTCGAAAGATCCTGATTGTTATTGCCCGCCCTGCTCGCTTATTAGAGTGCCTGGTGAGTTGTCCCTCGAGGTGACTTTGTTATTTATTGTTAACTGTGGGAAAACAGGGACTACCTGAAAGCTCCAGTTGCATTTGGCTTCAGAGACAGAGCTAAATGGAAAGAGTCAAGAAAGAGGAAGTGAAGTCACTCAGTCTTTGAGAGTGAAGTGACACACCACTCTTTGAGACCCCATGGACTGTAGCCTGCCAGGCTCCTCCTTCCATGGATTTTCTAGGCAAGAATACTGGAGTGGGTTGCCACTTCCTTCTCCAGGGGATCTTCCAAACCCAGGGATCAAACCCAGGTCTCCCACATTGCAGGCAGATTCTTTACAGTCTAAAGCCACCAAAGAAGCCCAAGAAAGGGTCAAGAGGAACAGCAACTCATGAATGTTTATGACAGCATCTGTGCTTTCCTTCCCTGGTTTTCGGTAAAATTCTAGGACTTGTGTTGCATTAAGAGATGGTTGTTATCACATTCTGGTCAAACCTAAAAAACTGATCATGAAATAATGCATTTGACTTTATCTCAGCATAATTTCTGTGTTTGGGCTCATTCAAGACATTCACTGTGACTCACTTTTCTGGGGATGCCAAGGTGCAGAGAAAGGGAAATCAGAGCTAGGATAAATGGTAACCTGTGGTTATAACTCTTACTTTTGAAGTGTTTCATGTTTGAAATAAGGGCTTAGCAGCAGCCCATTTGGAGAATACAGTAGGGCCTTATCCAGACCTCAAGGAATGAGATTTTCCACAATTAGTTTGTTTTATCAATTATACTTTCTTTAGTCAGTGACTATTTTCCTGTTTGAAAATCTTTATTTTACGTTGTTTTATTGAAATGTCAGTCAACACTGTGAACAAAGATGAGGGTTCAAATAAAAGAATAGTTTCATGGGGCTTCAAGTAGTATCAAAACTCACTTTTAAGTTCACAAGGTTGGAGTATTGATATTTATAACATTGTGCACAATACAGCTTTTCAGAATTTTACATGTACACACATATACATACTGGGTGATATTAGTTTGGTTTTACTCTTATTGTAATTAAGATGTGTGGGTTTTTTTATACCAGTGAAAGTTTACAGCCTCGTAAACTTATACCAGTGCATAGTGAGATGTGGTAGAGGCTAAGTCTAGAGGAGAAAGGTAGGCGTATGGTGGAGGAAGTCTTTCCATCAATGCAGGGACTCTTAGACTCCTAGACTCAAAAGCACCACTCAGCACTGGAGTGTCTGTGGAAGAATAAAGGGAAAGCAAAATACTCCGGATGCCTCTGGGAGGAGGGAGCCATGTGACTGCCAGATACCGGCAGAAGGAAGACTGGTTTTTTCCCTGCTCTTTGTGTTGTACCTTTTGAATTATGCACCACAGCCTTGTACTTCCTGCAGTTGTTCAGTTTTGGGGGAAATACCGTTTAGCATTGAAATCTGCTTCTCTGGACAGCAGCAGACATGCAAAGAGAGATGTTGGTTTAAAGAGGAAATGACTTTTTTTACAGGAATCAATCTTAATCAGAAGAGAAGCTGTAAAGGTCCATGTAACCTATCAAAGATAGAAACAAGTGAGCTGCTTTTTGAGCTGTTTAAAGCTCAGATGAAACTGGAGTTTGAGAATTTTAGGGACTATTTCTCCCAGCCATTCATCTTAGGCCTGTAGTTCCAATCTTGCCTTGCCTCTGGTCTTAGGTTTCTGTAAAGGGTACTGACGGAGAAGGCAATGGCACCCCACTCCAGCACTTTTGCCTAGAAAATCCAATGGACGGAGGAGCCTGGTAGGCTGCAGTCCATGGGGTGGCTAGAGTCGGACACGACTGAGCGACTTCACTTTCACTTTTCATTTTCATGCATTGGAGAAGGGAATGGCAACCCACTCCAGTGTTCTTGCCTGGAGAATCCTAGGGACGGGGGAGCCTCGTGGGCTGCCATCTATGGGGTCGCACAGAGTCGGACACAACTGAAGCGACTTAGCAGCAGCAGCAGCAAAGGGTACTGAGTGTGGACTTTGTTTGGCTTTACTCCATTTGTAGCGTGCTTTTTCATTTAGAGGCAGCAGCCAGCCAAAGGTAAACTACTTAAGAGAATATTACCAAGTTTTTACACAGAGGTAACTGGAAGTACAAGTTTTGTAATTTTCTTTCTTAATGTTCATATCATGTGAATATTAATAGCATAATTTTAGAGTTCCATGATAGAAGTGGTAATTTTGAGATTTTTCTTTCTAATATTTTTGGACACCTCTACACTAAAGGAGTTTCCTTCAAAACTTTTCCGAAAAATGCATTCTCATATTGCTTCTTCTTAGGTTCTTTGTGCAGCGAGAGAAACTGAATCTCTTTGGAGGAGATTCATGGATTTTTAAAGCTTTTCTAAAATGGCACAATTAAAAATTCAGACCTGTTCATTTTTAGTAGGATAGATAGCTTAAGTGGAGCCTGGTACCTTCAAAGTCACATTACAAGGAAATTGGAAATGGAAATTATCTTTAGGTTACCAAGTATTTAAATGTCTTAGAATATGATTAGTCTTTGAATATAACCTGAAAATTATATGCTTTTTAAATGAAGTAATCCTTTTGCCTTCTTTCAGTATAAATAACTTACAACCATATGTATCCAGCAGTTTCACTGTGAATGGGGTTTATGTAATAAAAATTAGACAATTTTGGCTCAAAGAAGCATACATCTGTGTTTGTCTTCTGTTAGGAATTTGATCCTGAAGAATTTTACTACCTATTGGAAGCAGCAGAAGGCCATGCCAAAGAAGGACAGGGTATTAAAACTGACATTCCCAGGTACATCATTAGCCAGCTTGGCCTCAATAAAGATCCTCTGGAAGGTGAGTAGTATCTGGTTGGGTTGACCTTTTACCTGCTTATGCATCATGGCCTCATTGATGGCCTCATTAGTGGCAAATCTTTCCTTTTTCTTCCTGTTTTGGCTCTATCTGGTGAAAAGGCCAAATCTGGGGGCCAATTGTGATCCAAAGGAAAGAGCTCTAAATCGAATTTTGGGTTTACCTAAAGTGGGGAAGAGACCTTGAAATCCTGAAGGCTTCTCAGCCTGAAACTTATTTCCAGGAAGGGTTAGATTTCCATCTTCTCTGGGTGTTTTTTCTCCTGCAAAGCACTACTTGATTCTTCTCAGGTATGCACATTTTTTAAATGTTGATAAAGAAATTAATTACATTTATTTTAAAAGTGACATTTCACTGTGAGGAGTAAGGTAACTAATCACTGGTGATTAACTTTAAGTAAGGTGCAATGTTCATAAATCTATTTTTACTTGTTTCAGAAAAGTATGAAAAATAGTAATATATATATTATTATATATATACTGGGGAGCCAGTTGGAGAGAGAAGGCTTTCTAGAACTTAAGCAAGGATTTCTGCTTGATTAAAAAAAAGAAAGTCTACTGCTATTAAATACAGAGAAGGGGAAGCACCCTGTTAGTGGGTTGTTTTTTTTTTCCAAATCTGATACTGGAAAACCACTCCTGTCACCACCTTTTCCTGTTCATTATTGTTTGGGATTGTCATTTAAAACGCTTAGGTTATATACTGCCTGAAAAGACTCAAAAACAATCATAGACTCCTTTATTCAAAATTGTCTTCCTGGTTCATTAAATTGATTTTGCAAACAGTGTTTATCTTGCTAAACTGTTTGTGATGATGCTAACTGTTGGCACAGATATGTTCCCATCTACAGCCTGGGAACCTGCTGCTCTCTGCCTGCTCTCCTATTTCCCCCACTTTGTCTGCTCTTATGGCCATCGAATCTTTGCTTCCAGTGAAATGATGCATGCATTACGGGGAGATAATGCCAGATAAATTTATACTGTACTGAAAGCAATACCACAACAGATTCATCACTTATCGGAGACTGGTGGCTGCTTTTCTGAAAAGTTCCCTGGGGAGAGATTTTTCCCCACGGCTTTTAAATTACCATCTTTACCTTTTTGAATCATGAGTCTTCAGAAATGGTTTAAATCAATGAAATAAAAAGGGCAGATGTTTAATGGTATTTAGATGAGTCTTAAAAATCTCTTCAGGCATTACAAAATGATGCCTTAGCTTCCTGCTTCAAAAGCTGACTCTTGGTTCCATTCCATTACTACCCACTGCTTACAAATAATATGTATTTCCCAGATAATAGTTATTTAGCAGCAACTCTATTTAAAACAGAACCATCTTTTAATTTGTTTTTTTATGAAAATAATTGGAGTGGGGGAGGCTGTCAAAGTGTATTATAGTGAGTCTTCACGCTCGTAGAGTCAAGGTTGTGTCAGCCCTTGAATTGTAGACTGAGTGAGCTCTTCACAGTTTTCTTACCTGGCGGGAAATATCGCTGTAGACTGAACCTTTGGTAGGGGAATAATCTGAGGCCATTTATATACCTTTATAGTCTTAAAAAAATGTTTAACACTGATTTTTGACAAGTTTCATGTTTCGTTATACAAATTTATCACTAGGAGTTGTGTTTTTAACTTTTTAATTTTCTGGATTCAGATCCAAGGATAATTTTTAATCTGTTTGCCATAGCACTTAAAACATGATTATTGCAAACTCTGGTCTACGTATGTTTGCCTTCTTGTCATCCTGGACACTGGCAGACCTGAAGCTTGGCTTGTAAGGGTTAGGAGTGAGGGTCTGCTGTGGGACTGCCCAGAGTGTCAGTACTGTAGGTGGATCACCCTGATCACACTGTGAGAGCGTCCTCGTGCCTCAGTGCTTTCCCGAAAACCTGAATAATGGCGCCTCTTCATACGGTTGTTTTAGGGTTATATGAGTTCACCTCTGCACCCAAGATGTATAATAATGCTTAATAAGCTGCTGTTGCTGTTTTGGGGCTTCCCTGGTGACTCAGACGGTAAAGAATCTGCCTGCAGTGCGGGAGACCCAGGTTCGATCCCTGGGTTGGGAAGATCCCCTGGAGAAGGGAATGGCTACTCACTCCAGTATTCTTGCCTGGAGAATTCCATGGATAGAGGAGCCTGGTGGTGTACAGTCTGTAGGATTGCAGACAGTCAGACATGACACACAAATGCATACTTTGAGCCTCTCCAACTGAATACATTATAATTTAACTCCTAGTCCATAAATTCACAGTGCTAGCCACATAGGATGTTGACTCATTTGAATGACACGAAGAAAGCACACAGTTTTCACTGAGCTCATTTTTAATTCCTGGATTTCCTCTATAAGTAACCTGGTATAGTGTCAATCTCCAGTTATTTTAATTTCTGGAGTTAATTTTTCTCTAAAGGCAACACTCTAGAGTTGCTTTGCTTCATATCTTTTATGTGTAATCTCTCCCAAGAAAAGGATGATTATATTTATAAGAACATGAATACATGAAATACTGAGAGCATAAGAAATAATATTAGATACACACAAAAATATGTAACTAAATATTATAACTTCTTATTACACTTGTTTGATTTTTTAAAATTAGAAAATTCAAATTATTTGTGATCCTACCACTTAGAGATAACCCCCTATCAAAGTTTTGAAGAAAATTCTTTCATGTTCTTTTTTTTAATAAAATGTGTTTCATTTTTTTCTTCTTAAGTATAAAAATCAAAACAAACCATTAAATGAGTTAGGTTTTCTCATTTACTTATATAAACTCAGGGATGCATTCCAGTATTGGTTGAACAATTAAATTCTTTGTCTCTTAACTAGACCACTAGAGTAGACTTTAGACTGGTGTCAAGCATGTGGCATCCAGCCCAGACCTGACTACTTTACATGATATAATTAATAGTAATAAATAACAATCAACATTCAATAAGCACTCAATTTTTGTTAGTTAACATGCTAAGAGCTTTACATGCATATCACTTGTCATACTCATAAAAAACTGAGATAAACAGCATTGTTTCCATCCTACAGAGAAAGAGCCCAAGGTTAAAAACTCACTAAGTACTCTTAGTGGTGGTAGCTCAAGTCATTTCAACTCCAAACTCTTCTTAACACTTACTGTTGCTTCCTTTCTGACAAATTGCAAATTCTTATGTACTAGGAATGCTTGCTCTCGGTGCATGTGAAGGAATGGAGCAAAGGGTGGCTCATCACAACTTGAGACTCAATCTCTGAGCTACAGTCAGTACATCTCTGATGCCCATCGGAGCCTAGGAAACTTGCCTCTCTTGAGTATCTGTTTACAGGCATAGTCACTGAGCCCTCCAAACCCCTTCCAGGCTGTGGTGATTCTGTCAGCCTGCTAGTGAATCCTGCCAGCATGAGCAGAGGCCCACTTCTGAGTAGGACTATGTCTAAGTGTTCATAAGGAATGCGGTTCTTGGGAAAAGGGCATGTAATGAACAGTTTCAAAATATCAGTTGTTGGTTCTTGCCGTTTTGGATTTAAGGTTTCCCCATGTGTCCCTTGGAGTATAGAGTAAATTTTTCTTTTTTTTAATATTGAAGAAAATAGTTTTTCTTTAGTTTTATTAATAGCATAGTTCAGTTCAGTTCAGTCGCTCAGTCGAGTCTGACTCTTTGCGACCCCATGAATCGCAGCACGCCAGGCCTCCCTGTCCATCACCAACCACCAGCTCCCGGAGTTTACCCAGACTCATGTCCATCAAGTCAGTGATGCCATCCAGCCATCTCATCCTCTGTCGTCCCCTTCTCTTCCTGCCCCCAGTCCCTCCCAGCATTAGGGTCTTTGTCCTGTCCAATTGCAATAGTCCTATTTCTCTTAAATCTTGCTTTTTTTTTTTTTCAATTTAGAAATGGCTCAACTGGGAAACTATGATAGTGGGACAGCAGAAACACCAGAAACAGATGAATCAGTGAGTGTAAGTATCTTTCTTGATGAAACATGATGTTGGTTTTTCTGTCTATGAGCATCTGGAGATTTTGGCTGTGTTAATTACTTTATTTGTTCAACACATATTTGTTGTGCTTCTATAGATGAGGCACTAGGTATACAACTTTAGCCCCTCTCTTCAAAGAAAAACAAAATAATATAAGGAAATCATGCACAAAAAATCAAAATGAGAAACTTGAAGGAGATCGATGAAGAAAAAGGGCCATGTGTTCCTGGAACATAACATAAAGAGATTTACCTTCATCTTGCCAGTCCAGAAAGATCTCCTAAAGAAGGGATGCTTGACATGTGGGGAGTTACTAGGATGAGAAGGAACAGAGGGAACATTCCAGGCCAAGGAAACATCAGGAGACACATGGTAGGAGAGTGCTTCTGAGGGCTTTAGAGTGACGGTGACCATGTAGCCTTCAGCTTCATGTTAAAACTCTCCAGCTCTGCTTAAAACTGGACACAGACGTCCTTGCTGTTCATCTGTGTCAAATCATTTCTTTCGAAGAATAGTGGGAAGCTGTGGTGCTGTGGAGGAAAGGTGTGTGTGTTGTGGCATGGAGGGGTGGGGAGGGGAGGAGTAGATAAGGAGATGACCCTAAAAGTTATAGCGGGAAGAAAGTCACACTGATCGCAGTGCAGGAAGTAGGTGGGGTGAAGGGAGCAGGCAGGCGGGACCCTGGGGAAGCCATCTGAAAGGCTGCAGCAGTGGCACAGGTGAGAGGTCCTCATGCTGACGCCATCTTTCCTATTTGTGAACAGAGGAAGAGGAACCAGGATGGGCCACCCCCAAGTGTCAGGGGTGGGGAGGAGAGAGGGGCAGCTGTGTAGCCTGGGGGATGAAAAGCCCAGACTCTGGAGTCAGGGTGCCAGATTTCAAGCCTGGCTTCACTTCTCACTAGCTGTAGGAATCTCTCTATACCTCAGTTTCTTCATCTCTAAAATATATATGAAAAATTAACTGAGGTAGTCTGTGTGAAATGGTTAGGATAGCATCATGTAGTAAATGCTAAATAAAGGCAACTTTTTAATCAGTTTCATTATAACTGCCAGAATTTTGAATGTGCTAAAGCTGAAGTCCCTTTGAGCCATCAAGCAAGCAGTCATTTGTAAGGTGTGGGATCTTCCAGCCCTCAGAGGGAGAGTTTCTGGTGGATGGTCTAGGTGGCTTAGGAGTCATTCACGGGAGTAGGTAAGGAAGCATTAATAAGACAAGAGATTGGTTCAGGGTCTTTGCAGCCCGAGCTGTGGAGAGCAGTCACAGTGGGGTGGCTGAACAAGTAAGTGGTCCCAGCCTTAGATTATGTTTCCTGAGGTAGAATGCTGGCAGGGGATGAGAAGACCCAGGTCCTGTGGCCAGAGGCCAGGGAGAAGTAGAGAAGGGAGCTGTTTGAGATGAGGAGGCCAGGTAGACCCAGACTGCGTTGTTTGGTGAGCTCTCTGTGTAGATACTGAAGTCATCCAGGACGGTGAGAGAACCCCGGCTTGAGGAAGGTGGGAAGGTCAGTCTAAGTCTTCCAAGGATGGTGGGCAGCAGGTCAGCGGGTGCCATCTCTGAGCAGGGGAGGATTCCTCAGAGTCGTGGAGGTTCTTCCAAAATTATGAGGGGATTCTGGTCTCTGCAGAGGAAGCAAAATGACTGTTAACTCCCTCCCAGTGCTAAGACACATGGAGTGTGAGACAATTTTGTAGAAAAACAGAACTGTTTATTCTTTGAGCTGAACTTTTAAAAGGGCTGTCTTTTTGAAATTTGGTATCTAAACCCTCGTAAGACTTACAGTGAATGGAAGTAAAGAAAGACAGGCATGCTCTGCTTGGCCATCCCAGTCATTGCCAGCTACCTTCTCCAGACAGGAAAGGTTGCCATAGGAGTGAAATAGACATGCTCTGGGTCAAGGGCAGAGAAGTCACATGATCCACTAGCCTGCATAGATCCACTCCAGCCCATTCTATTCGGATTGACTAAAAGCAGAATTAAGTTTTGGCATTTTGGACTTAACATCTTAAAACTTTAAGATGACTTTAAAGACTTTAAAAGACCAGGATGAAGTTCACCTGAATACTTTACAGAGGTAAATTAAAATCAGAAATTTTCAAAACCTTGGTGCCTGTATCTCCCGGAAATGAGGTTCACTTCAGTGAAACGGAGCCACTGTCACGAGGAATAGTTTATCGGCACTGCTCTAGAAGATTCATCTTTAAAGTTGTCCCCCAGGTTCCTTTGGCTGTAATACTGCACTTTAACATATTAAACAAGAGAGCATGTAATTCAGATATTAGTTATTTTGCTGCAAAAATCATTTTCTTAAATTCTGTGCTGTGTTTTTTTAACATCCATATTTTGTCTCCAAGAGCTCTAATGCTTCCCTGAAACTTCGAAGGAAGCCTCGGGAAAGTGATTTTGAAACGATTAAATTGATCAGCAATGGAGCCTATGGGTGAGTAATTCAAGAAAACTATTGTGTTTTAACATACCTAAGAAATATATTCTTCACATTGATCTTGTGCCAAATAGATATTGTTGTGGACTTTAATTTTCAGATCACTGCTCCTTCATTAATGGGTGTAAGGTGAAGCCCAAATCATTTTTCACTGGATACTTCATCAGAAAATATTTCAAGTGACATGGGTGGGAATTATCGTAGAGGGTTGGAGAGAAAGACTTTAGAAAGCAAAAATTTCTAAAGGGAACATATTTTCACATGCCTCTTTGTGTGTAGATATATAGATACATATGCACATCTGGCTGTATATTTATATATATATATATATATTTGAATATATATAAATTCATTTATAGCATTTCTTCTTGAGAATTAGCCAATATTTCCTGCCTGACCAGCAGTCAGCATTGGAAGAGAAGTACTTAAATAAGAAGGCTGATTGAAAATATAAAGTAATAAAATTCTTTGTCTTTCTGTTACACCAGAATTTTTTTTTCAGTTGGCCTGTATGCTATAGTCTGATCGTATTAGTGGTGCCCCTTCCTTGACTCAGTTTTATAGACACAGAGTTTCTTTCTCATGGCATAAGGTCAATACTGACAAGATCCTTCTTGAGTTACTAATAATTTAGAAGGATAATTCATACACAAACTGTGTCCTGATCCACTTTAGACAGCCTAGAACTCTAGTTTAATTAAGTATGAATCCCAATTCCATCTGTAGGTAGAGGGCAATAAACCATCCCTTAGACATTTATTGCCATTTATCACACACAAGAGTAGATGAGATAGAAACGATGTTTGTTATGCCACAAGGGATGTTTCTTCCTAGAATTTTTTTTCACCTCTAATATTTTCCACACCATTAACTTAGTGAAGAACTTAAATATTTGTGAGTCCTTTCTATGCTTCACTGATTTGTTTATAGGATTATGTCAAATGGCATATTTCCTGGTGTGGCTTATAAATGCTTTCTGATGTTTTGGGGTTTTTTTTGCAATGTTTTATTTTTTTCAAGGACCTCACTGAAACTCTTCTGCCTGAGAAGATCGTTTTTAGCATGTGGTTGTGTGTGGGTTTTGTTTGTATATTGTTGGCTTTTAGTCCATTTTCGTTCTGGGGATCCTCTGAGGATTTCTTCTTTGATGAGAAAGAAGACTGAACTTTGATTTAAGGGATCTGTGGGTATGCGCACTGCTTGATTTTATTGGAAGTGAAATTCTGGCATAGGATTGTTGGTGAAGCACTTGTATAAAATTTGAGCAAATATCTTAGCTCTATATGGAGTTCTAATTGGTTGAGTAAACTCATTTGTAGTGCAATTAAACCACTGTATAGTAAATGAGGTATATCACACTT
Organism: Bison bison bison; assembly: GCF_000754665.1. Lineage (NCBI taxonomy): Eukaryota > Metazoa > Chordata > Mammalia > Artiodactyla > Bovidae > Bison > Bison bison. Next base: position 5,913,700 of record NW_011494790.1, read on the forward strand.
TGGGGAATGGTTGGGAATATACAAGAAGTTAAACAAGCTGTGAATCCGTAAACACCCAGGACGCAGGCCAAGTCATTAATGGGCTTACAAGCTGCCTGCGGGAGCCTCTGCTGATCAGCCAAAACTTTTTTTTTTTTCTCTTTTACTCTTCTCCGAGTTAATCTCTCGCTATGTTTCTAACAGATTTCCTCTAAGATTTAATTATTTTGAACTTAAAGTTTGAATCAAGCCACACCCATTGGCCCACCCGATCAGGATGCTATGGTAGGCTTCTGTGAACTGGCTGAACAGATGGATCCCTTGTGGGCCATGAATTGAAGCCTTTCAAGGCTCTCTTGGGCATCCTTGTAGCCGAATCCTTGCTCACGTCAGTGACCTGTTCTTTGACTTTCAAAAACTGGTTATGCTGGAAACTAACCCTTTCCTTAGAGAGAGCTGTAACAGGTCAGGATTTTCTCAACATCCCTACTTAGTGACAGTTCATGGCATGAAGGGGGCTTCCCTGGTGGCTCAGATGGTAAAGAATCTGCCTGCAATGCAGGAGACCCGGGTTTGATCCCTAGGTCAGGAAGATCCCCTGGAGAAGAGAGTGGCTACCCATTCCAGTATTCCTGCCTGGAGAATCCGATGGACAGAGGAGCCTGGCAGGCTACCGTCAGAAAGAGTCAGACAAGACTGAGTGACTAACACTTTCACTTTCATATGGCATGAAGCCATTTTACCAATTTGATTGATAAGCCCTGAATTTCCGTCTCTGTTGAGTAGGTTTCAGATCCCTGCCTGGAAGCTGAAACTTCCTTCAAGCCACGCTTAGCACTTTGTAGGAAGTGAACACCTCCTATGTGCCAGGCATTGGACTAGTCTGTCGTATACATCCTCTTCTCGCAAGACCCTTTGATGTGGGGAAAGAGGCTTCCAGGCCTGGTCACACACTGCCTGCAAGCAGAGTTCTTGTCTCCCTTTATGTTTTGTTTATAACTTTTAGTCATCTCAATTGGGGTATAGAAGTCCTTCTTCCATTGAGTACATCCACCTAGATTTTGTTTTTCTTTATTTATTTTTAAATATTTTTGACTATGAGGCTTGTGAGAGCCTAGTTTCTTGACCAGGAATCAAACCCAGGCCCTTGGCAGTAAGAGCATAAAGTCTTAATCACTGGACGGCTGGGAAATTCCCTCCACCAGGATTTTTAGATAACAATTTTGAGTGAAAGAATAAAACTAATCTAAAATTTTTTAAAGTAAGTAAACTGGATCTGAGAGGCACAGCTCTTCTCCACTTCACATTCCTTTCTTGCCTTGCTGCCCTTTCTTTTTTTCACCCGCAAAGGACAGTGTCATTTACCTGAGAGACCAGGTGTGCAAGCTGACAGATGCGCCCTCTTGATAACCTTTCCTCTCAGCGTCTCGACGACACACGCACTCTCCTTCCCACGTGAGGCTCTGCCCACGGGGATTCGTGTATCAGGCTCTCAGATTCATGAGTAATTGTATATGCATGAGACATTCACACTCCCCATAGGACTGATTCATTCTGCTCTAGATCCTGCCTGCTTCCCATTCTGCTTCTCCCCGCCCCCACCTCAGTTCTGCTTGAGTGGAGTGATGCTTGGCTCAGCGGGTTGCCCCTCCCGACGCTTCACCTCCCATCCTTGCCTCTTCCTGTTTCGCAGAGGGGTCAGTATAGGAAAAGAGACACAGAGGCCTTTTCAAAGAAAGCAACCCTTGGGGACAGAAAGCGGAGAAATGGGAGCCAAATCAGTTCAGCCTAGTTTTATAACTAGACTTGGGCGGTTTGCAACTCTGCCTCGCAGTGTTAGATGTCTGTCTGTCCCACTGCTGTTTGTCTCTGTTTCTCTCTCTTTTTCAGCCTCTCCCTCCCTCTCTCTCTCTCCTCTCTCTCTCTGCTGACTTGAGTAAATTTTGAACACTGACTTACAGGAAGGGAGGAAAGGAGTATGTGAGAGAACACTTACTACTAAATGAACAAATTTCAGCATTAGAAATAATATTCCCAAAGCAGTACCGAAATGTAAGAACATAAACAAAACAAACCCAGCTGCAGGGGATTCTAATTAAGTCTAAGTTGACTTTTGCAACTTGAACGAGATATGTTTGTCCTGAGGAAATGGTATCTCAGGCTACCTATAGGATTAATTTCAACTGAAATTAATTTCAATTAATTCCTGAGGATTACCTGATTGTTTTAAATAAAATAACAAGGGGAAGCAGAAAATCAAATCAAATTTTACGAACTGAAAATCTGAGGACAAAGATTGAAGGCCTTTATTAACACTGTACCTAGTATAAGTGCTGGTCAAATTGAGCCTGAGGCTTCTTTCTCTTTTGTTCTTTCATAAAGTCATGTGCAATCCTATTCTTTTTTCCTTCACTTCCTGTTGTCTTCACACATACTGAATTTTTTTGCAGTTATTTATGTAAGAAATGGTGGTGCTTGGTTGAAAATAAAAATGGCGACCTAGGGCATTCCCTGGCAGTCCAGTGGTTAGAGTTCATAGCAGAGGGTATGAGTCAATCCCTGGTCAGGGAACTAAGATCCCACATGCCTTGTGGCATGGCCAGAAAAGAAAAGAAAGATGTAACAGGGAAAAAAATGGCAACCTACTGGTAGTCTAAAAGTGAAATTCTCAATGTCATATGTCTGGAGATCCTAGCACTAAACCTACTTAATGTTAAATACTGAAAGAAGAGAGGAACTGAGCTATACTCCAGTTGAGTCTCAAGAATAGGCAAGTGCTTATATAAAGATACTGGCTTTCTCTTTTTAACATTTTCAGTTCTGAGACTCATTTTAAAAAGCAGATTTTGTATTTCAGAAATCCCTCTTCATGACAATATCTGCCAATGCTTGTCTCATATCTAAGCCGAGGCCAAGTTCTTGTCTGTGCTCCCTTTGAGTATGTCTCTTCTACTATCAGCTTCTAATTAGGAGAAGCGCAAGTGTTTTTGAATCTTTTGTTCTACTCTATCCAATTAGTAATCAGAAAAAGGGGGGAATTGGTCAAAGCGTTTGATTCAGAAAGGATGAGTTAAGTTGGTTAATGAAAAAGTTAGTCAAAGTAGAAAATCGCCAAAAAATGATATGTACTTTAAACATTTTAATTTAACTTAGATATATGTAAATTGACCAGCCTTTTGATGTAAGACCTTTATAAGACAGCGAATATAAACCATAGTTAAATAGTCATTCTTTGGTATTACCTCCCTTGGATACTAAAATCCACAGATGCTCAAGTCTCTTAAATAAAATGGCATCCTCTCATATAGTTTAAATCACCTGTAGACTGCTTATAATACCTAATACAATGTAGTGAAAGTCGCTCAGTTATGTCTCTCTGCAACCCTATGGAACAGTCCATGGGACTCTCCAGGCCAGAATACTGGAGTGGGTTGCCATTCCCTTCTCCAGGGGATCTTCCCAACCCAGGGATCGAACCCAAGTCTCCCACATTGCAGGCAGATTCTTTACCAGCTGAGCCACGAGGGAAGCCCAATACAATGTAAATGCTTTGTAAATTGTTGTCAGTGTGGCAAATTCAAGTTTTGCTTTATCGAGTTCTGGAATTTTTTTTTAATGTTTTCAGTCCTCAGTTGGTTGAATCTAAGGATACACAGAAGACAGGGACATGTAGGGCTGACTGTATTATGTTGTTTGCTTCCCATCTTTAGCTTCTTTATAGGTGAAGCAAAAACTGAAATCAATCTGTGTCTAGATTTGTATTATTTTCTTAACATTTAGAATCTTTTCACTTTACTGAATCGATGGGAATTTAGTTACTCACATTTATCAGTACTTTCCCAAGTATTCCATTCAGTTTTCTTATAAACAAGGATGTTTTCTTTTTTCACATTCACTTTCCATCAGTTTAAATATTTGTTTAAATTAGTCAGTTATGGTATCAAGCCTAGTGAGGAGAACAGGTGTAGGAATAAACCCAGCTGGTGGAAGCCCAAGTGTCTGGGCATCCTGAAGAGGACACCAAGCCCACATGGAAAGCAGGGAGCACCCAGCTGGCCAGCCCCTATGCCAGGTTATTGTACAGTGGAAATAGGAACACCAGGTTATTCCTCCAGTTGGCTGTGTGGAGTGTGGTTCAGACAGCTTGTGTGATTTTGTGAGTCAAGGGAAAATATGGATATAATGAGAAGACAAAGACAAAGATGTACACATTTGATAGAAAGACGAATTCCTAGTTGAGTGCTTAAGAGGAAGATGTGAACCTCGGTTAAATTGAGATTGAATGTACTTAAGATTTACATCAGTGGATCACTCTGACATTTTGGTGCAGCAGGCATATAGGGTGTCCTGGTCCCCTTTGTGTTCATTTTTTCAGGGACAATGAAAATCACCAGTGGGAAATGAATCTCAGCTAACCCTTTGCTTGGGAAGCATCCTACTGGGTAGTTTACTGTGACTGGTAGCTCTTTAGGTAAATTATTCCTTAGTTTATCACTGCGTTTGTTTCAGGACAGCCTCATATAACCTATTATACACTTCTGATGATGATGGCTCTTTAGGTATATTATTAAGTATTTGCACATTGCCTCACCTGAGTTCAGACCTGTTCTCCCTCAATAATGGGATAAATGAGTAACTTGTGAGAAAAGGAGCCTGTCCAAGACAGTTTCCTTATTGCTCATTATTTCCAGCTGGGGTTTGAAAGATCTTCCTCCTGATTACTTCTTTTCTGTACATCATTTGAAGCTCCAAGGAGTCCATTGTCTTTTCCCGGACAGAACTGGTGGTGAGGCTTCTGGCAGAAATTCAATGCAACCTGCTCATTTTAGGGTAAAGTTGCTGGGCACCTCACCTGTGGGTCAGATGCACCAGAAATGCCATATACTCTGGACCCCTTTTCAGTTGAGAAATGCATTTCCTGTTGAAACAGGCATAGGTGTAACTCATGCTGAGGTCTGTAGTGAAGGAATATGCTTCTCTTTGTAGCAGGGTGGGCGGCCCCTATGACCTATTACACACTTCATATTTATCTAGAAATTTATGTGTGTATGCTAAGTCACTTCAGTCGTGTCGAATTCTTTGCAGCCCTATGGACTGTAGCCCTCCAGGCTCCTCTGTCCATGGGATTCTCCAGGCAAGAATACTGTAGTGGGTTGCCATACCCTTCCCAAGGGATCTTCCCAGCCCAAAGATCGAACCGGCATCTCTTCTGTCTCCTGCATTGGCAAGCGGGTTCTTTACCATTAGCACCACCTAAGAAGCCCTGTAAAAGCTAATGTGAAGTAAATTACTTTCAAGTTGGAAGTCAGCTACATTAAGAAGCAATAATCTATGGTCTCTTTTTGTAGATCTCATGTGTATCATATAGAAAATTATTGCTTTAGTCAGTTGTGAAAAAATGCCTAATAGATATCTAATGCTAGAAAGGCTTTAGCTCAGAATATGTATGTACTTTTTTCGTTGTTTTCCTGTTCTAACTTATATTTTGGATTTCGTTCTATTTATGAAAAAACTGAAAACAACAGCTAGCTATTGGAAAATAGCTCACTCTGGAGACTGTCCATATCCTTCAGCAGTGAAATGAATTTGATGTCTTATGTGTGACCTGTAACCTTATTGAAAGGATAAAAAAAAAAATCAATCTAGCCAAAGGACTTTGACCTGAAATTGAATGTTGATAGTTGCCAGCATAGCTAATGTGGGCTGAATCCCAGCTGTCCTGTGAACTTAAAAAAAAAAAAGTGGGTGATCACATCCACCTACATGGCTTACTGTGCCCAGAAACCTCTCCTCTTCCTTTGAACCCCAACTCCTTGTGATCCTTTTCAGGGCAGTCTATTTCGTTCGGCATAAGGAATCCCGGCAGAGGTTTGCCATGAAGAAGATTAACAAACAGAACCTCATCCTCCGAAACCAGATCCAGCAGGCCTTTGTGGAACGGGATATCCTGACTTTTGCAGAAAACCCTTTTGTCGTCAGCATGTACTGCTCCTTTGAGACCAGGCGCCACTTGTGCATGGTCATGGAGTATGTGGAAGGTGAGTCAGCTCTGACACCGCGACCATGGCGCTGATGCCCAAGGCCACTGTCTTTGTGTGGCTGATGTTTTCGGTCCCTGTGCTTCACAATGGTTGTATCCGCAGAGGAACCGAGGCTGGGCACTGAGATGGCTGTATTCCCAGTCATTACCTTCTGATAATTGCCTATCAAGTGCCAGCTCTATTATAACAAAGGGAAAATTAGTGCCATTTGAAAAACAGGTTGTTTTCCTTTTTAAACTGCCTTTCATCCTGAGTACCTCCTCTCAATTGGTCATTAAAGTTAGAATATAGGTGATGGGATTTTTCCTACTTATTTTTATCATGTATCATAAAATCATTCAGTACAGTGGATCTTCTTAAGGAATGTATTAAAATATGTCCTTTTCAGTCTATGGTATGAAATTAAAAGTGAGTTAGAAGAAAGATACATTCAAGAAAATCTAACTTCTAAAAAAAGTACAAATCAACTTATTTTCAAAAGCGAAATATGCTCACAGACATAGGAAACAAATTTCTGGTTTTCAAAGCGGAAAGGGGAGGGGGAATAAATTAGGACTATGGGGTTAACAGATATACACCACTATATATAAAATAGATAAGGATTTAGTGTATAGCACATGGAACTGTATTCAATATCTTTTAATAACCTATCAATGGAAAGAATCAGAAGCTGGACACCTGAAACTAACAACATTATAAATCAACTACAGTTTAATTTTAAAAAGCTTGTTTTTCTTTTGGAAGCTCATGGTCTGTCTTTTAAATACTCCAAGTAATGTTATTTCCATCAATTTTACATGAAATGTTTAGTGTTTCAGTAGCCATGACTTATTAACATAAATAAAACTGTAAAATGAATAGGTAAGCAAGGGCAAAACAGTTTTCAAAGCATCTGATTTAAGCCCTTGTAATTATTTGAACAGAATCCCAAAACTTTACAATTTGAAGAAACATTAAGTAGCATTTTCATTTTGCAGATGAATGAACTGAAACCCAAGTTTCACTAGATATTTAGTAGTAGATACAAGACAAAAACATAACTTGCATGATTTCTACCCAGTGTTCTTTTCACCACACCAGTACTTTAACTTTTGCTGTGGTTATTTTAACAACAATCATTAATGTTTATCACATGTTTAATATGTGTTGCAGCATCCTGAACTCTTTACCTAGATTACTTCATTTAATCCTCACAATAAAAGGGATGACGTTACTCATATCCTGACATAACAGACAAAAGGACCAAGACCAGTTTGCCCAAGATATCCCCACCTGTAAGAATCAAAGCTGGAATTTGAACTCAGGCAGCCTGATTCCAGAATCCATGTTTTTAAATGGTTTATTATATATTTTTTAATTAATTTATTTATTTTAATTGGAGGCTAATTACTTTACAATATTATAGTGGTTTTTGCCGTACATTGACATGCATCAGCCATGGGTTTTATTATATTTTAAATTGTCACACTGTCCCTAAAACACATCACTAGTTCTTCAATTTTTTGTTTCACTTCAGGTCAAATCTGCTTCCTCATGAGCAGTGCTTCTTAAATAGAAGTCTGTATTTTCTTCACAGCACATCTTAAGTAGAAACATAATTACCTAACACAGTCTCCACTTATGAGCATGATGGACTTGGTGGCCATTCTGTTTTGAAATTCTGCAGTCTAAACTGGTGGTCTTTAATCCCAGCTGATATAGTACTTGCTAAGTCTTTTTCTTGTGTTTTATAGGGGGTGACTGTGCCACGTTAATGAAGAACATGGGTCCTCTCCCCGTAGATATGGCCAGGATGTACTTTGCTGAGACGGTCCTGGCCTTGGAATATCTACATAATTATGGAATTGTACATAGGGATTTGAAACCAGACAAGTATGTACACTGATGCAATATGTCTATTTTTCACATAATACAAATTTTTGTCTTTAAAAAATTTTAGCGCTGCTTTGCACATTTTAAAATTCTCCCATAATGTTCCCCAAAGTTATTTTTAGCAGCATTTATAATTTTTGTATATTCTTTTTAAAGGCTATGATGTTTATAATGATAGCTTATAAGAAACAAACAGAAGAGTGTAAAGCCAGGGCTAATTTATATTTTTACGTTTTTTATTATGTAAATAATAGGTACATAGAATGCCATGAGTTGTTTTCTGGATAGTTTCTGCATTTAGAATCATATTTAGATAATTCTTTTCTCCTCCAAGATGATATCCTTGTAGAATCTATTCTGTTTTATTCATAATTTATTATTTATTATTTAATTTTTAATCTATGTGGAGTTCATTTTGAGATACAGATTTGAGATACAGATACACTGTTTTCCCACCAAAGTCTAGGTATTCTTGACACCATTTATTAAATGTTTCATGCTTTCTCCACTAATTTGAGATACCTCTAGAAGTATTTTTTCAGGGTGCTGAAAACTTTATGATAAAATTAACTCATGCTCATTCCAGAAGATTTGGGAAGTACAAAAAAAACAATTCATTCACAAAATTACCAAACACAACTATTAGAATTTCAGCATATATCCTTCTGCTAGCTTTATTTTTTTAGACTCCTTTAATTTTTTAAATTATTACAATTTCCTATGCTACTTAAAATGAAAACAAATTCATAAAGCTTTCAAATGTGCATTCTTCGCATGTGTAAGAGATGTAGGTCATGTCCTTAGTGAGTAGAAACTTAAGTTTGAGCCAGAAGTTAAAATCTGAAACAATACTACATTTTTCTTCCAAGTTCTCTATCTCATTTGACTCACAGATTGGTAGCTTATCTTAGTCGCTGACGTGTAACATAGGATTATTGGTAGCCCTTTCTCAGCTATTTTTGTATTCTGAAAATACAAAGATGTCAGAGTTCCATACTTGAATTTTTCTGAGTTGCAAGTTGTAAGTGATGCTGTATGCAGATGCTCCAAGGAAGATGCGCGGGTCCCGACCTCCAGCCCTCCAGTGTGGATTACACTCAGCTGCCAGATACATAGTAATATATTTAACATCTTTGTGTGACTTCATCTCTTTGCAGGCTGGATTTTATAATGAGATTGATACCTATATACTACATAGTCTTAAAAACTGTCAGTGGAAGGGAGAAAAGTAAAAACCAAAAACTGAGCTTCAAAGGAGTATTGTCATGTATGTTCTTCTGCTTCACAGTTTGCTGGTCACCTCTATGGGGCACATAAAGCTGACCGATTTTGGATTATCCAAGGTGGGACTCATGAGCATGACTACCAATCTTTATGAGGGTCATATTGAGAAGGATGCCCGAGAGTTCCTGGACAAGCAGGTAAGGTTGCACGCTGCTCAGTTCTAGTAAGTGTTAGACCTGTGGTCGGGTCTGACTCTTTGCAACCCCGTGGACTATAGCCCACCAGGCTTCTCTGTCCATGGAATTTTCCAGGCAGGAATACTGGAGTGGGTTATCATTTCTAATACAAAGTACAGGATTGCCAATGAGATTCAGAACCAAAACTTGACTCGGCTGTCTTCATATTAGCGCTGGGGCTTTAGATGTCTTGATAAGCCTCACATTTAATAAAGTGCAAATTGCTCCCATTTTTCTCCCAGGACCTCTTTGAACTATAGGTCCCTCCACATTCCTCCCCTAGCATCATGCTCTATTAGTAAGACGAATGATGTAATTGCTCACAAGTGAGAGTGTGAGAGAGACAAATGGAAAACTGTTTTTGTAAGGAATTCGGGAGTCTCAGTAGAGTCCTCATGAAACTCATGATGCGTCGTACAATCACGGGTGCTAAGCTCCGAGCCATGGACCATTTCTCTTTAAGCACGCCTCATTACCATGTGCCCACAATCTGTTCACTGTACAGTTACTTAAGGTGAACATGTCTCAACCATCAGGCTTTTATGAAGTAACCAGGATGTGAATATATTTCAGTTGTATAAATACTAAAACTCTCTGAGAGTGACAGATGAAAAAAAATGCAATATTATTTTAAATTTCAGGGATTACAAATGTTTTTCCAAAGTAAGTAAAGCTATTCAAATTTGAAATTAGATGTTACACACAGTTTTCTGTTAAAGCAGCATTTTAAGCTTTGCTTTTGTTTGGCATTTAAGTAATTCACTGCCTTTGGTATGATAGACAATGATTTAGAATCACTGGTCTTAAGTTCTTTGTCCATGTGGTCGAGCAGGTGCACTCTAGGCAAAATAATTGATATTGAGCCATCTTGCTCATTTTAATTTGTGTCTAATATTCCAATTATTCTAATATTGCAATCATCTTTCAGGTCTGTGGCACACCTGAATACATTGCACCAGAAGTGATTCTGAGGCAGGGCTACGGGAAGCCAGTGGACTGGTGGGCCATGGGGATTATCCTCTATGAATTTCTGGTTGGATGCGTGCCATTCTTTGGGGACACTCCAGAAGAGCTATTTGGACAAGTCATCAGTGGTAAATATTGTCAGGAGTTATCCCTAGGCTCCCGTTGGGAAGCAGCTTTTTAATATAATTCTGGGGAGTATTACTGTTTTCACTACTAAAATGTTAACCTTTATCAAATGGTTTAGCCAACAAATTAAAAGAACTCACTCATCATAGCATGAAACTGACTTTCACAATCTCAGCGGAGCCGTTTGTGTTGGAAATTGATCTGAACAAGTTTTGTTAACGTGGAATTTAGTACTAGCAATGTAACTGATTTTTATGGCGTGCTTTATCTGCAAAAGAAATTGGTGTGGGATTTGCAAATGATTTCACTGCTGTCCAGTCTTCCTTTCCATAATAGGAAAGTTGCACCAGGGAAGAAAAGGTTAATGTGGGTAACATTTGCATAAATGCGGAAAATGGCTATTGGCACAGTGAAGAAATTAGCAAAAATGTAATAAACCCTAAAACAAATGTCTACCAAATAATAAATAATGAGAATGGGGAGGAAGCAAATTTAATCCACAGATTGTTAATGATTTCATTGGTGGTTGTTATGGTGTAATGTTATTTCTTAACAGCTGTTCATCTTTCATTTAAATTCAATAACCTTTAGATCTTAACCTGAAAGCTGACCCTAACTATTGTTATGTGGCTTGTGGCAAAACTAAATGATAATTAAATAGGCCTATTACTACCCTACCTGCTGTTTTTATAAATTTTCCTGAAGCAGAGATCAGAAAGGCCTCTCTTCCTCTGAGTTTGTTAGTCATCACTCACATCTTCACCCACTCTTGTCCCTTCTGGACTGTACTTAGAAGCCCCAATGGTGGAAATAGGGGGATAATTCCTTTCGGTATAAGGAGCCTTTTAATCACAGCATTATTTTCTGTCACTGACTTTGCAAGCCAGGCATCTTTGTAAACTTGAACAAAGTAGATTTGTGAGTTGCCTGCAGTGTATAACCCTTTTATACAATATCTGGGCTCTTTATGGATTTATAACTAGACTGTCTTCTGATATACCAAAGCCTGAGTGGCAAGAGGAATCAACTGTTTAATTAACACAAGCAGCAAATGCTGGCTTTGTTTTCTCAATGCCTTGCGGCTCAGATGCATATTCATGTTTTATTTTCCAAATCAGATTTAAACTGCAGCAGAGGAAGCTAGAGGCAGGCACACACAGAAATAACTCATGTTTTTATTGCATTTCCATACACACAAGCATGCACACCTATCTTCAGGCCAACTCCTTGAGAATGTAGAACCTATTCTAATATTTATGGCAGATTTTAAATACTTCCATTACTATGATTTCTTTCGGTTCTTCTTCTTCTTCTTCAGTCTTTAGCATTTTAACCTTTCCTGTGTCTCTGAAAATAGTTATTTCACAAAATTATTTTTTACTCCTCAAAGCAGAAGAACTCTAGAGCTGTGGCCAGATTCTCAGTTAAGTATGATAGTAGAAGAGAAAATTTGACTCCCCATGATCCCTGGGTGGGTGATTGCCTTAAACACAGGAGTTTAGAGTTTCCACTATATTGAGGCCTCTTAATATCGAGAGGACTAATTTGCAGTGTCAGTTCTACCAAAGAAAAATGAATGAAAAAGGTAAATGAGAGACACTCATTTGAAATGTTCTCACGCTGCCTTCTTGAAAGCGGTACTATACGTATCTTATGCAACAGTGCTTCTCAGACTTGACTCAGACTTGACTGATCCTAGGAATCGACTGAAGGAATCAGCTGTGGATTCCGATTCAGCTGGTGGAGTGGGACTTGAAGTTCTGCATTTCTGACTCCTGGGTGTTATCCGTACTGTTGGAACGTGGACCATTTGAGCAATACAGTCCATCAACTACTTTTCTTCCTTCTAGATGAGATCAACTGGCCTGAAAAGGATGAGGCTCCACCCCCTGATGCCCAGGATCTGATTACCTTGCTCCTCAGGCAGAATCCCCTGGAGAGACTGGGAACAGGTTAGAGCACGTATGTTTTAATTTTGCTAATATGCAGGAAATAATGTCAGTGTGGAGCACTCAGAGGTTTGTAGTTTGGTTTTTTTTGCATGGGGAACATCTGTTGATTGATGCAGAGCATGACTACAATACACTATAATAATATTTAAATTTTCTTTCTGATTCAGAGCAGCATGTACGCTATGAGGGTTGGTGGCTGTTGTTTTGTTGTTGTTCTTTTTTGGAAAGCAGAAATTTTTCTTACTTCGTTTCAGTCAGTAAAATTTCTCTGGAAGAGAACTTCAAGGGCAAAGGGCATATGTAACTCTTCTGTCTTGAAAAGCATGAATCTTAAAAATTTGAAACAGAAGGTTAGGAATATGGAGAGTTTTTTTTTCCCCTAGAAGGATTTGACCCAGCAGTTACTATCTACAAGTTTTGAAACAGGTTATCAGTACTTGAACTAATTACTAGAAACGAGTGCCTTGGGTTGAGCCATGCTATCCTATCATGGTGATGAGCACCATGGCCCAAGAAAGAGGATTAAAAAACATTAACTTTCAAGATAAAGGAGGTAGTAGATTTATTTTTTGCTGATTATTTTTTCTGACTGTACTACTACCAGTTTTTTGTTTTTTTTCCAAACTCCTATTCCATTTTCTTCCTTATATTCTTAATAGACAGAGATTGCAAGACAGTCCTAGCCAACTCCAGCATGTGAATGTACCTGGATGAGTCTACATATTAAATACACATGATGCACACACACCCACACACACATACAGCACACATCGCACATACACACTGTATTGATAAAAATTTTCATCAATGACAATTATTGACTTGCTGGGTTGTTTATTCTGAGCTGTTTCATCCTACCCCATTTTACTAGAAAGATAAGAAAATGCTGATGAGATCATTCTCTCACCCAGTTTTTTCTAGACAGAAATCATTTGCAAAAACACCAAATATATATATCTTATATTGTGCTCCCCACTTTTGCTCAGAGCTTCCTCAGTTGGAGAGCTCTTTTCTTGCTTAAGTATGGAATGCTGTGCTACCCAGAGTTTCTGATGATTCATTAAAACCCATGGACCCAATCTTTATTTTGTAAATAAAGTTTTGTTGAATCACAGCAGTACTGTTCACTTGCACATTACCTATGGCTGTCTTCATGCTGCTTGGCTGAGTTGAGTAGTCATGACCAACTCCATGGCCCACAAGGCCTAAAACATCTACTGTCTGGCTCTTGGCAGAAAAACCTTGAAGACCCTGCCTTAGAGAATTTAAGAAGCTTTCAATGGAGCTTTTTTTTTTTTTTTTTGGCCACACTACAAGGCTTGTGGAATCTCAGTTCCCCCACCAGGGATTGAACCCAGGTCAATGACAGCGAAAGCCAATGTCTTAACCCCTGTACCACCAGGGAATTCCCAAGAAATTTTAAAATCAGAACTCAACTAGGAAAACTAATTTGAGTTGAGTTTTGTACTAGAGTGCCTGCCTGCATGCTAAGTAACGTCAGTCGTGCCTGACTTTGTGACCATATGGACTGTAACCTGCCAGGCTCCTCTGTCCATGGGATTCTCCAGGCAAGAAGACTGGAGTGGGTTGCCATGCCCTCCTCCAGGGGAGCTTCCCTACCCAGGGATCGAACTGCGTCTCTTCCATCTCCTGCATTGGCAGGCAGATTCTTTACCACTGGTGCCACCTGGGAAGGCTTTATGCTAGAGTACCATGTGCTTTTTGCTTTCTTCCATGGGTAAGCGGGCCTTTCACTAGGAAAGGTGATATAATGGAAGGTAAAGGCATAAACTCGGTTGTCAGCTTGCCTGGGTTTAAATCTGAAGTGTGTGATCACGAGCAGGTTGCTTCCCTTTCTGTGCCTCACTCCCTCATCTATAAAGTGGAGCTGATGGAAGGTCTACATCCCAGGATTACCGTGAGGATAAAAGATCATCAACACTGTCTGTTGGGACCAGATGTGACACCGCTGCTGCTGTTGTCATTTTGTATTTTTCTTGCCTGTATAATCCCGTGCTTTCCCCTTTGGCGTATGAGACTCAGGAATGGTGAGGGTACCCCCCCCCACCTTTGAGCTGATTGAACTCTTTGAACAGAATTCTTTATCTTTCTTGTCACCCTATTTGGATTTCCTTTTGTCTGAAGTGACTAGCAAACTGGTTATTTCCCTCTGTCTGTGATATACAGTTGGATTTGCTTTATGGTTCAAGAGAGAAGCATAGCTGTCCAAGAATGGGAGTCAAGGCTCTGTGTGGTGCAGAGATTTGAGCGGTGGTTTTACCCACTTGAGTCAAATGTGAGAAGCAGAGGCATTTTAAGATTGCCCTGCAACAATACAAATATCTGTTTGTGTAGTCTAATCAACTGTCCCAGGGAAGTATTGTTCTAAGGTAGAGCTAACAAGGTATAGGAATCATATCAGCACTCCCGCTAAAGAGTTCTCTTCAGTGTCCGTGCGTCACTTTGGAGAGTTTTCCTATTTACTCTGCCCATTTCCCTCTCCTCGGAATGTGTGGACTCTTGATTGGCCTTCGCTTAGCAAGACAGGGCTATGGATGCTGGTCAGAACATCCACGTCTGTACGTTATTTGCTGCAATTATCTTTGCACATTTTCTCCTTGACTGCTGCTTTCAGTCTTTTCAGGGTTTGACAGATTGAGAAACAAATCTTCCAGCAGAAACTTGAAAGAGACTTTAAAGGACCCTGCCCAAGCTCTTAGAGTTGTCAAGGAGAGCTTGCCAAACAGGCAGGTCCAATGTGACGGGTCCCAGTAGGGCCCAGAGAGCGAGTCTGAGAATCCTGCAAGTCTGCCATGCTGCTTCCAATGACAGTGGTATGGATTTGATGCATATTAAGAGGGCAAAATAATGCACCATGAAATGTGCGAATGCACATTTGCCCGGGAGACTAGAGAGGCTGAGAAAAGGAGTGTGAAGAACATAATGGATGTTTAAGAAAATTTTGTGAAAGGAGAGAAATGCTCAAGGGAGAACACTGGTGCCAAACCCTAACTTGCAATTTGGGACCTTGTTGTACTTGAACTTGACTTTTGAACTTGTAGAATATCGAGAGCAGCTGGGCTCATTGGACTTGAGACCTGCTCAGATGTGGCTGACTCCCACCCGTAAGCCAGCTGGGAGGTCGTAAGTCATTTCTTCATTGCCTGGAGTCTCAGTTTCCTAATCTCTGGAAATAAACATGTTACACACCTCATGGCATTATTGTAGGATTGAGTGTGGGCGTGTTGGAGGAGGTGTGTGGTTCCATTAATCTGGTGCATAACAGAAGCTCAAGAAATGGTCCCTTTACCTTTCTGGTGAATTGTTATGGTGAGAGTGACATTTGCATGAGTTCCTGTGTCTAATGATTTGTGTTTGGCTCATAAAGCCACCATCTGTACTATTCCAAGAGGTTGCTGTTCAGTCGCCCAGTCATCTCTGTCTCTCTGTGATCCCATGGACTGTAGTATGCCAGGCCTCCCTGTCCCTCACCATCTCCTGGAGTCTGCCCAAGTTCATGTTCATTGTATCGGTGATTCCATCCAGCCATCTCATCCTCTGATGCCCTCTTTTCCCTCTACCCTCAATCTTTCCCAGCATCAGGGACTTTTCCAATGAATCATCTTTTCGCATCAGATGACCAAAATACTGGAGCTTCAGCATCAGTCCTTCCACTGAATATTCAGGGTTGATCTCCCTTAAGATTGACTGGTTTGATCTCCTTGCTGTCCAAGGGACTTCCAGGAGTCTTCTCCAGCACCACAGTTCAAAGGCATCAAATCTTTGGCATTCCGCCTTCTTTATGGTCCAGCTCTCAAAACTGTACGTGACCACTGAGAAGACTACACAGACCTTCGTCGGCAGAGTAATGTCTCTGCTTTTCAACACACTCTAGGTTTGAGGTCGTGCCGTGTGCTTAGTCGCTCAGTTGTGTCCAACTCTGCGACCCCATGGACTGTAGCCTGCCAGGCTCCTCTGTCCATGGGATTCTCCAGGCAAGAATACTGGAGTGGGTTGCCATGTCCTCTTCCAGGGAATCTTCCCAGCCCAGGGATTGAACTCAGGTCTCCCACATTGCAGGCAGATTCTTTGTCTGAGCCACCAGGGAAGCCCAAGAACACTGGAGTAGGTAGTCCATCCCTTCTCTAGGGATGACTTCCCGACTTCCTGACTCAGGAATTGAACTGGGGTGTCCTGCATTGCAGGTGGATTCTTTACCAGCTGAGCTACCCGGGAAGCCCCAGGTTTGAGGTTGTTAGCCCAGGGTTAATTTTTCTCTGGTATGTCCTTTTGATTCTTTTGTTCCCCCTCTCTCCAGAAGTGCATGAAAAACAGGGCTTAGTGATAAGCAGCTGCTTCTCAGTGGGGCACAGAGGCCAATGGGTGAGACCTGGGCACTGGGTCAGCAGTGGGCTGGGCTCCCTGGGGAGGGCCCATTTGTCATTCTCCATAGAGAGCAAATGAAGGCTCTCACCAATTTATGTGTCCCAAGGTGTGGGTCAGGGAGCAAACACTCTGGATATGGTCAGGAAGTGTCTTTTGAGCCTTTGGGTCCAGAAAAGTATGCTTTTCTGGGTAAAGTTAAGTGACCTGGATGTTCCAGGGCTGTCATCTGATGAGGCCCCAAGAGTGGCAGCTGAAGTCATAGTCATTGCTGTACAGTGCTTGGTAGGCCGCTTGGTCGGCCACTAGTTAGGGCCTGACTCTTTGGACCTCAGTGTCACTGGCACAGTGAAGGAATTGAACTGATGCATATTTAAGCCCTTTGATCATCTCCAAGCAAAGATCACTGGAAGAAAATGTCCCTGGCAGATGTGTTTGGGGATGTTTGTTGGGGTAGAAGAGAACCAGGCTGCACGGAGGGCTGGAGTTGGACTAGGCAGAGGTGCTGGGGAGCTGGGTGTGTGGCTCCCTTCCCCGATATCCACATGGTAAATCCATTTGAAAGTTGATGTGAGAGAGAGGGCAGGGTAGGATCTCAACTCAACCAGGCCTCCCCTTGCATGGCATGTGGTGCTGTGGCCCTGAGGATGGACTGGTGGTCTTTAGACAGACCTCAGCTCAGCCCCTCTAACCCTTACTCACCGGATGATCTTGACCCGTATAGTTTATTGCATATTTGCTTTTCACACCCAAAAAATGGAGTTGACAATGCCTACTATGAGGCATTACTTTCAGTGGTTTAATTAAAAGAAGCAAGTTGCCTCTTGTCTCTAGTGCAATACTTGTCAAAGTTGGCCCTCAAATCCCAGCTGCTGATGCTGTTGCTGTTGGGCTCAACAGCAGACTTGAGTATCATGCTGTAAACAAGGGAAAAGCCTACTGAATTCTAGAAAAAGATTCTAATCAAATACTTTGTAAAGAACCCATTCTCCCTTTTGGGGGGTGATTTTTTTCACTTGGCGTTTTTCTCTTCGTTCCATCGTTTTCAAAACATTGGTTTCCCTTGGCTGGTTTGGAGCCCTAGCCAACCTGTTCCTTGTGCTCAAGGGAGGCCCAGTGAGGACAGAACGATGACTTTGAACTTTACAGATGCCTCCCCTTCCCCAAGGTTTTTCATTCAGCTTGCGTTTCTCATCCTGTTCCTTTTGTACCCCACTGAGGACCGGATGAGAAGCATGAGTAACAACTCCATTAAAGAGGCATTTGCAACCCGTGTTGAGGGGCATCTCCTGGTTGGGAGACAGATTAGATCCTGGTACTAGTCTTGTGAGAAGTATCTCTTCCTGAAATTGTTTCAGGATTGAATTTTCCTTACCTCCCCCGTCAACAGTGTGCATGTTGGTGGTAGGATGGGGGTGTGATTCTCATGGCGAGATTTTTATAACATATGTACCTTCTCTTTACATGGGAGAGTGAAAGTCGCTCAGTCATGTCTGACTCTTTGTAACCCCGTGGACTATACAGTCCATGGAATTCTCTACGCCACAATACTGGAGTGGGTAGCCTTACCCTTCTCCAGAGGACCTTCCCAACCCAAGGATCGAATCCAGGTCTCCCACACTGCAGGCATATTCTTTACCAGCTGAACCACAAAGGAAGCCCGAGAATACTGGAGTGGATAGCCTATCTCTTCTCCAGAGGATCTTCCCAACACAGGAATCGAACCGGGGTCTCCTGCATTGCAGGCGAATTCTTTACCAACTGAGCTATCAGGGAAGAAAGTATGCTACACAGTCCATGGAACTCTCCAGGCCAGAATACTAGAATGGGTAGCCTTTCCCTTCTCCAGGGGATCTTCCCAACCCAGAGATTAAACCCAGGTCTCCCACATTGCAGGTGGATTCTTTACCAGCTGAGCCACCAGGGGAGTCCCTTTACATGGGGGACAGTGTAATACTTTGATGGGGTCTGCCCTTCAAAATCTCTCTTTAAAATCATAAACTGAATTACAAATATTAATTCAATTCATGGAATTGTCCTATCAGGCTCATTTGGTAAAAAGAAACCTAAAACTTAGGAATTGGGATTGCTTTTCATCACATGTATTATAAATCTATCAAACAAGTTTGCCAGTTTCTTATTTAAGAATCTGTAGGCCATAGAATCTAATTCCTACCAATGTTAATGAACAATCCAATGAAATTGAATAACCATTATATATTATCATCTTTATTAAAATCTTACCTTCATACATATGCCTATGGCTGATTCATCTTGATATATGGCAGAAACCAACACAATATTGTAAAACAGTTACCCTCCAATTAAAAATAAAATTTTTGAACTTATTCGGAGTTCCAGTAGTTAGAATCTGCCTGCCAATGCAGGGAACACGGGTTTGATTCCTGGTCTGGGAATATTTCACATGCCTGGGTCAGCGACTGAACCTGCGTGTCCTGGAGGCCACAGGCCACAACTAGAGAGTGACCGCACTCTCTGCACTAGAGAAGCCTGTGTGCAGCAACAAAGACCCAGCGTGGCCTGCTGCTGCTAAGTCGCTTCAGTCGTGTCCGACTCTGTGCGACCCCATAGATGGCAGCCCACCAGGCTCCCCCGTCCCTGGGACTCTCCAGGCAAGAATACTGGAGTGGGTTGCCATTTCCTTCTCCAATGCATGAAGGTGAAAAGTGAAAGTGAAGTCGCTCAGTCGTGTCCAACTCTTAGCGACCCCATGGACTGCAGCCCACCAGGCTCCTCCGTCCATGGGATTTTCCAGGCAAGAGTACTGGAGTGAGTTGCCGTTGCCTTCTCCGCAACATAGCCTAGATATATATAATTTTTAAATATATATAATTTTTAAAAAAGAGAAAAGAGAAATCGATTGTGGTGGGTATTCCCCCCCCCAAAAAAACACTTACCTCCAGAGGAATTAATGCCATTACCATGTTTTAAACCTTCTTAGAATTTTAGGGGGGTGGTAAGCAGCAAGTCTGCTTTGGGCCAGTGTGTGTCCATGTCCCCAGGTTCAGCATAATGGGATTTTAAGTGGCCGTGTCATTAACCTTTGAAAAATGGAGGAAGTCATGAAAAAATTAACAAAGAAAAACTGTGCCATAGCAACTGCTGTTAGCAAAATCAAATCCCCTGCTGATAAATTATGGGAAAATTTTTGGAGCTTTGGGTTGTAGCATGAAAAAGATTTCCCTGATTTCTTTAATTCTCTCTTGATAATTTTTTTTTTTCTGTTGTTCTTAAAAACTGATGCTTACCTTTGTTGGGAGGATAACTGAACACTTTTCCCTCTATTCTTTCCCTCCACTCCCTACCCTAAGGTGGTGCATATGAAGTCAAACAGCATCGATTCTTCCGTTGCTTAGACTGGAACAGTTTGCTGAGACAGAAGGCAGAATTCATTCCCCAACTGGAATCTGAAGACGACACAAGTTATTTTGATAGTATGTGTATTATCTGACATAAAACATTATTTGGCCTTTTCTTTGTGGAAAATCAGCTCTGTTTTTGATAGGTACCTTTCAGTCCTGAACCCATGAGTTCTGAAACATAATGTTGCCTTGATAGAGAAACTCATAATTGAAATAGCTAAGTTAAAAGCTGAAATTCTGAGTAATTGAAACTGCTTTCCAAACCTTTTCCTGCAGCTCGGTCAGAGAAGTACCATCATATGGAGACTGAGGAAGAAGATGACACGAATGATGAAGACTTTAATGTGGAAATAAGGCAGTTTTCCTCATGTTCACATAGATTTTCTAAGGTAAGTGAAATATGGCATAAGAGGATCTCTCTTAGAAAATTTCCTACTGGTCAGATTTGTTGTTGTTGTTTAATTGCTAAATTGTGTCGAACTCTTTGTGACCTCGTAAACTGTAGCCCACCAGGCTCCTCTGTCCATGGAATTTCCCAGGCAAGAATACTGGAGTGGGTTTGCTATTTCCTCCTCCAGGGGATCTTCCCGACCCAGGAATCGAACCCACGTCTCTTGCCCTGGCAGGAGGATTCTTTACCATTGAGCCACCAGGGAAGCCCGAGGGTCAGATAGTTGGTACCTTAAATACCTTTACAAGATTGTGAAAACCACCTGTGCTGTTGCGGAGCTTGGAGTCTCTTTTAGGGGGAGAAAAGAGTGACCCCATCATTTTGATAAACCAGCATTCCTACCCCCATGCAGTGGTATATTTCTCTGTTTCCAGCTCCACAGATTAATACCCTTTTTCTTGGAGGCAGAGACTTGAGCTCACGGTTTTTCTTTGGGGAGTATCTGATACCATCTCCGTATTGACCCTGGTCTTGCTGGGCCATGGAGGCATCTCCCACTGCTTTTATAAGAAGAACTTTAAGCTCATTGTGTGCAGAGCCCTCTTCTAGTATCCCACGGATACAACACAAAGGAGAAGGCTTAGTGCTCGATATAAGCCCAGACTCTTGGAGACAGTTGATTGTGAAATGAGACAATCTCTTAATCAATGATAGAAAGTGTAAGATATATTAAAGGGGCAGTAGGCCAGCCAAGCTAGAATTTTAGAAATAGATAAAAATCAATGTTGGAGAAAGGTGCTTTTTGACTGGTAGTGGGAAGATTTAAAAGACAAACAAACCAAAGACGCACCTGATAGTCCTGAGATAAGCAGGGCCCTAGGAAAACAGAAATGAATCTACAGGGCACCCTAACTTCATTTTGCTGTTTTCACTCAAGATATGTTTTCTGTTGCCATGGCATTTTGCATCATTATTGTGCAGCTTTTCTATAGCAGTGAGTGATTTGAGGGTGTTCCGTAGCTTTTTCTAAGTGACTACCCAGAGTGCTCTCAGATTGGCCGACACTGCCCTCCCCGGGTACAGGAATGACACAGAGAGGTAGGGATTTCCCTGGAGGGGAGGCCCAGGTCTAGAGCAGAGCCAGGAAAGAAGCTGATGACAGTTCAGGCTCTCCTGGTGCCTGTTCTCTGGCCCGTCAAAGCCATCCCCTACGCTGCTCCCTCTCTGCTGTCTCCTGCTCTTTCGCTACCTTCCTCCTAATCCCAGGAGACTATAGGAGCTATAAAGAACAGCAGTTGGCTGGCTTGGGTGTAGCGAGTGCTTCCTGGGTTGGACTTTCAGCTCTCTGTTTTTGCTTCCATCTTGCCGGTGGTACAGCAGAGACCTCAGTTTGCTTAAGCTATGATCCCCTTCAGAAATCCCAGTATCAATACATGAGGCTGCCTGTTGGTATATGTGATTTATAAGCCAAACAAATACCTCACCAAGTACACACTGCATCTCCCCCCAATGGGTCTTGAAACAGGTAATTTATTTTTCTCTTCCCTCTCAATTCCAATTCGTTTTTCTACTTCCTGCACCTGACTGGGGGCCATTCAGTCTTTTTCTCTGTGATTTTCTTTTTCTGATTGACTTCATGGTTAAATGTAATCTAATGCGTGCATTGATCCCAGGCCTGGAAACCCCAATGCATCTATGGATTTTGTTTGCAGATACAAAGTCCATAGTGAGATATGGTGAGAATGTGATGAATTCATAGCTCCCCACTCCAAAAGGAAATAAAATTGTACAGTTGGCCACTCACCTCAGGACTCAAGTAAATAGCATTGGAAAGTACCTTCTGAATACATGGCCCCAATTCAAACCTTAGTCAAACTCTTAGGTTGTTCTCCCAGGACTTTTTTTTTTTTTCTTCTGACAGTCCCTTTCAAGAAGATATTAATAAGTACTGATTCTTTGCCTTGCAGGTCTTCAGCAGTATGGATCGAGGTACTCAGAATTCAGGAGAAGAGAAGGAAGACCCTGGGGACAAAACTAAAAGCACAACTTTGCCGTCCACGGAAACACTAAGCTGGAGTTCAGAGTATTCTGAAATGTATGTGAAATGCTTGTTAAGAAGCATTGTAAACAGTAGCTACCAGGGCAGTGGTTCTTAAACACGAGCATGCATCCAAATCTCCTGGAGGGCCAGTGGAAGCAAAGTGCTGACCCAGGAGGTCTGAGATGAGGGCTGAGAATGCATATTTCTCTTTTCCTTTTTTAAAAAATACAATTGTATATCCTTTTACATTTTTTTCATGTATTTGTTTTTAACTGAGCTGGGTCTTTGTTGCTGCACGGGCTTCCTCTAGCTGCCCTGAGAGGGGGCTGCTCTCTGGTTGCAGTGCACGGGCTCACTAGTTGTGACGTGTGGGCTCTGCGTGTGCTCAGTACTTGTGGTGCATGGGCTAGTTGCTCCACAGCATATCAGATCTTCCCAGGGATCAGACCCATTTCCCCTGCATTGGCAGGTGGATTCTTACCACTGGACCGCAAGGGAAGCCCCAAGAGTGTGCACTTCTGACCGGTTCCTGGGGATACCTCTGGTCTGGCACAGTTTAGAAGTCACTGCCCTCAACATGTGTTGGTTAGGCTATCTCAGTTCCATTTTTACCTGTTTTATTCTTTTTTCCTAAAATTCACCTTGCACACAATTTCCTAGTGTCTATAGCTATATGACTTTGTTTTGTGTTTAATTAAGGCAACAGTTATCCACATCCAACTCTTCAGACACTGAAAGCAACAGACATAGACTCGGTGCTGGGCTGCTTCCCAAGCTGGCTGTTTCAGCAGAGGCAGAACACGACGGGGCCGCTCCCCGCCCCAGAGGGCTGCACGAGGAGCCGGAAAAGCCAGCCCTGCCTGCTGCAGAGAGTGCTCAGGAGGAGCCCGAGGTCACTACCCCGGCCAGCACCATCAGCAGCTCCACTCTGTCAGGTAAGGCCGTGGGCTGGCCCCTGCCATCCCAGCATCGCCCGCCAAGCTGACAAGTGACTGCGGTGCTCAGACAGGCAGTGATGGTGGGTGTTTTGTGTTGCTAGACTCTCTTACAGCCCCACTCCTTAGGGTTGGGCGGTGGACTCCTCAGAGCTGAGATCAGACATCTCAGCCCTCTCCTTAGTGCATGGCTGTACGGCCAGTCTTTCTTGCTTCACCTGAAGCCTTCACGTCCTCTGATGGGTTTCAGCGGCGCCCTTGGATGGTCTTCAGAAGTAGAAGTAGGGGAGCTTGTTCTTCATTGTGGAGGCACAGGCACAGCACGGGTCTTGTGGAGCTGCATCTAACTCAGTGATGAGTAAGCAACCCTGTCAGACGGTCAGCAGGACCCGCAATAGCGTCTTAAATCACCACCTATACAGTGTAAGCCAGTTTTCCCTTCAGTGTTCAGATGGGTAGCTGTTTCCTTGAAGGAGCTGGTTTTTGTTGTGGGGCCATGTTATACCCAGTCACCGAATAGTCTCCACTCTAAACCCTCAGTCATTGCAGCAAAATTCTCATGCCATGAGGTTCACAGATTGAAAGGGGAGAGGGGAGTCAGAAATATCAATACAGTTCAAACTGATATCTTGTGTGGCTATGAAACCACTCCACTGCACACAAGTTTCCAGCCTCTAGGTAACTGGTGAAGACACTTCTGAGACACAGTGTGGTGTGTGGGAAGCAGTCCAGGGGGTTAGGCCTTTCCTGGGAGAACTCTTTTTGATGTTACTTTTGTGGGAAGTAAACCTTCCTGACCAGAAGAGCAGTGTCTCCACAGGTTTTTAGAATGCCTATGTATCATGGCAGAGAAGGCAATGGCACCCCACTCCAGTACTCTTGCCTGGAAAATCCCATGGACGGAGGAATCTGGTAGGCTTCAGTCCATGGGGTCGCTAGAGTTGGATACGACTGAGCAACTTCACTTTCACTTTTCACTTTCACGCATTGGAGAAGGAAATGGCAACCCACTCCAGTATTCTTGCCTGGAGAATCCCAGGAACGGGGGAGCCTGGTGGGCTGCCATCTATGGGGTCACACAGTCGCTAAGAAGCGACTTAGCAGCAGCAGCAGCAATGTATCATGGATACTTGCGGCCCTTAATCACAGAAGTGTCCTCATTAAATGATTGGACTTACTCTTCCCTCAGAGCAAGCCCTTGAGGTGCATTTCAGATGTTATTTGGTTTATAAAAATGTTATTCATAGCACATCCTTCCACAGAGCAATATGCATTTATGCTTTCAAAAAATAAAAATATGGATATGGCTTAAGGTTGCTATAATAAATGTTTTCATTAAGCCATATCCAGGATGCTATATTGATAACCATGAATGATTATCGTGAAATTTTTTTTAACTAACTGAATATTCAGTGTATAATTTTGTTTTGTTTTGAATCATTTCAAAATAACAACTTTTACAAACAGGGTTTATTTCTGCCTCACTAAAAGGTCTGGTTCTGCAGAACTTCATGTGAGCTGATAGTTGATCATGGGGAAAAATAATGTTGGGTTTTTCCCTTCTCTCTTTTCCTCTCAGTTCTGTTTCCATGTGGGATAATTCCACATGTCCTAACTTGGTAGAGCCAAGATAGTAGCAATGAAGAAGTGCGTGAAAACAAACTAGTAGCCTAGAATTCCTGTTCATCTTGGTATCGAATCAAATGTGGATATGTCAAGTGCTTTAT
Organism: Bison bison bison; assembly: GCF_000754665.1. NCBI lineage: Eukaryota > Metazoa > Chordata > Mammalia > Artiodactyla > Bovidae > Bison > Bison bison. The sequence continues at coordinate 5,938,956 of NW_011494790.1, forward strand.
ATTTCTGGTTACTAAGTTCTCATGTGTTTCTTAGTTTATTATTTACTCTGAATAGGGCTGCCTCTATTTCACATTTATTCTTAATATGATGAATTGTTTATGATCTCTTGGACTCTTCTGCCTGCTGACTCTCAGAAAGTTATAAGGGAGGGGGAGAGGAATGGTGTCTAAGCATTTGATTGATTACTTTCATAATTAAAAAAAAAAATCTGTCTTTGTCCTGCCATGCATTTTGATTAATAGATTCAAACCACCTTTCTCTCTGTCTCCCTCAGACACACACTAAAAATAATCAAAGACCTTGGGGGCCGTACAGAATAGAGAGATGAGCTGATTTGCTCATAGCCAAGGGTAATTAGGAAATCTGAAAACCGTGACTGTAGTAAAATTAAATTTGTTGATTTTTATATTGCTCCACCATCAAAAAGAAAGAACCCTTGACATTTACAGAACATTAAAGTGACATTATCCACCCTTGGCAGGAAAGACTCACACATTTATATGCAGTGCTATGAAATGAGATGGTAGAGGCAAGCAGGGGGATGATAGAAGACACGCACGCCAGCACTGAGAGAAGCCCAGCTTTGTATGTGTTTCCTTCTCTCGACTACAATGTATTTGAATCAGTGAGAAGCAAAAGTCTTGAAAATTTAGGTTAGTGCTCGAACGCATCTGACAAATTATTCATCGTGAAGAGATTCAGCTTTCCAGTGCATACTTGTCAATGATCCGATCCAAACCAAACTAGAAGGGAGGAGTGAGCGTGTAACGTATCCCAGAGCAAGCTGAAGGTTTTTGAGGTGAGATTTGATTCGTGAAGCAGTTTTTGTCTAGTCCCTCAGCAGTTGATTTCTTAATTTAGAGTGAATAGGATAGATACACTGTTAAATGGGGTTGAGTTTGGCATATACAAGTGGAAAGAGGGTTGTTATTTGCCTTGAGATTATCTTCTTTAGTAGATATTTGCTATGAGCAAATCAGCTCATCTCTCTATTCTGTACGGCCCCCAAGGTCAGATGGGTGTCACACAGACGACTGGGAATCTTCTCCCGTGCCTACAGCGCCTGCAGCGCCTGGGTGGCCATGGACTGCGCGGTTCTCAAGCCCCACTGTCCCGGGTCCTAGGCTCCCCTTAGCGTGGACCACGCCTGTGGGGTCATGCCACCTCTGTGAACTAGGACTGTGTCTAGCACTGCAACAGCAATGTGAGTTAAATCCAATTAAGCCTCTTTTCTAGGCAAAGAATGTCATGGTCAGCACTTTACAATGTGCTGGCTGGTCTTCCAAAGGATCATTTATAATGGTATTCAGTTCTCTCTGTGGATTGCATATCTTAATGTGATGATAGTGCTGATGATTTTTAAAGCACAGGGGGCTTCTAGTATAGCATTTAGAAAGAAAAGGGAGATAAGCATTGTTTTTTCTGGACAGACAAATATGTATTGTCAGTGATAAGAAAAAAGAAAGGAAAAAAAACCCAAAAAACTGATAGACCGTGAAAGAAAGAATAGGAGAAACGGAAAGAGATGGTCGTGTTACTTGTTTTTCACTATGTCACTGCTGACAAGAGAGAGCTGTCTTCACACTGGGCCTGTGCACTTACCAGACTGGGATCAGTGACATATTCTCTTACATTACTCTGCTGAGGGAAGTCCTAATTTTTTAACTTAAAAAAACCCTTCCGGTTTATATTCAGGGTAATAAAATTAAAAATAAAGAAGGCATGTGGCTGGCCTAGAGGGGGACAGATCTTCTCACTGGTCCAGGAATTTCAGGACAGGTCAGCATATGTCTGTGTCAAGACTAAAGCCAAGAAGACATAGTGAGCCATTGGGTAATGCCGCGGGTAGTGAAGGAAACTCTTGGTCTTGGCTTGTGAAATTTACAAGGAGCTTAGAATGAAAGGAGGTGTGGGAGGTCAAAGGTGACACTTTAGGCACTTTTATGTAAGTTACATCCTGAGCCTCGTGTGAGATGAGTCTTGGAAAGATGGTAGTAGATGACAGGGGCATAAGTCTCTATGAAGTGACTGAATGATGTCCACTTAGCAAAAACCGGTATTAACTGCCTTGCTAATGCTGATCACTAGTATCATAGGATGATCGTGGTACGCTGTGGGCGGTCATGGGGTTCGTAAAGTGACGTTTGTTCATGGCCTTTCACAGTGGGGTCAGGAGGAGGAATTGTCTATTAAAGTTGTAAATGATTCTAAAACGCAATTGTTCTTCTAGTTAAATGGAGTCAACTAAGAATTAATGGACCTGTGTACAAGGAGAATGGAATCTGGATGGACAGCTCTTTCATTCTCTCTCCTCCAACTCACCTTTCTCGAACCAGTCACTTGATTTCCATGTTTGCCTGACACCACGTGGACTCATGCGCCACACGGGCCTCTGTTTCCCCGTGTTTGTCCTTCCCTCTCTCTCCTCCCTCCTCCCCAGCTCTCCTATCCCAAATTCTCCTGAAATGTTTATCCCTTCTTCTTTGCACAGTTGGCAGTTTTTCAGAGCACTTGGATCAGATAAATGGACGGAGCGAGTGTGTGGACAGTACAGACAATGCCTCCAAGCCCTCCAGTGAGCCCGCCTCTCACATGGCTCGGCAGCGCTTAGAAAGCACAGAGAAACAGAAAGCCTCGGGGAAAGTCACAAAGTCCCTTTCTGCCAGTGCCCTGTCCCTCATGATCCCAGGAGGTAGAGACATCGACTCGCATGAAACTGTGTGGCTTGTGCATGTGCCCCCCGCTCCCTGGCATGCTGGCTGAGATGCAAGACTGCTTGAACCAGTAATGGGTGGTGCCCTGGCACAGCCCTCCTGAGTGACTCCCTGGAGGGCCTCCAGGGCTCCCAGAAAACAAACGTGACTTACCCCTTCGCACTTCTTTCAGCAGCAGGAGATGAGGCAGGATCCCTTCCCACAAAGGCTTATTTCTTTTGTTTTCTTTCTTTTTCCTTTCTCCCCTCCCCAAGTTAAGTGATAAATTTCCCTCTTCTGAATAATTTTTCTTCCCTAGACCGTGCATCATTTATATCCTTTACAGAGCTGTTTACAGCATCTGTGTCAGAAAGCTAAGTATAGTTTTTCTCATCTAATTAATGAGGAAATCAATACAGAGAACATACGTTTTTCATTTCTGGGGATGCAGAGTGTATCACAGACAGCACTGAAATTACAAGTTTTACCAGCCTTGTCTGTTGGGTTATGCTTCCTCCTACTGGTAGCCTGGTCATTTTCTGCCTTATATTTAAAAAACTGGGCTTAATTATGATTTTGTTGAATTGCGGTATTTTTCGACAACCTAGTTTTGCCTCTACTAATCACAAAGTCTGGTGTAATTTCACTGGCTGAGATGAAAATATACACACTGGTGCTTGTGACTTATCACTCAGATGACAGACAGTAAGAGAATGGAAGCGGCAGTCAAATTATATTGCAGATGGCTTGAAGTTGGAAGAAATCAGACCATGTATAAAAGGGATTGTTTACATTTTTGAAATTTCAGATTTGTGCAGAAAGAAATGTTCATTGAGGGGGTAGTGCTCACTGTAGCATGCTCTGTTTTCTGGGAGATGTCCGTATAGCACCTTAAAACAAACACCCTAGTCTGAATGACTATTCACAAGCGCAAGGCAATGGCTCCAGTGTGGTCAGTAAGTGGAATGTGGTCCAGTCCACTTTGAGAGCTGGTGAGAAAGCCCACCTCTTGGTGAGCGTGGGTCAGTTATTCAGTTTGGGGAGGTGAGGAAAGATGTATTGAGGAGAAGAGTCAGGGGCATGGCTTTCTTAGCAGTTTGGAGCTGTGTGTCCGCTCAGCCTTCTTCCTGCCTTTGCATGTTTTGAAGTTCCCTGCCCATCAGCGTGGGTCTGTTCAGCTGGCCTTTGGATGAGACAGAAGGTAGCCAGGAAAAAAGTGTCAAGATGCCACATGAAGTCAGAGTGAAAGAGCCTGGACATTGATACATTTAGCTAATTGTTCTCCTTTGGACAGATGTAAGATTCTTGCCTGGATAATCCCATGGACAGAGGAGCCTGGCAGACTTCCTGGTTCATGGGGTCGGAAACAGTCGGACATGACTGAGCACGCACACATCCCAAGAGTTACAACAGAAGATAGTCTGGATACTTTGAGCTTGCTGTGGCCACAGTGTTACTCACTGCACCCCGGGAGTCTTCAATAGCACTGGCCTTTCGTAGCCTGGCCCTTACTGAGCTCAGATTTCAACCACAGCATCTTGTTGTAGATTATTCTTTTTCATACACAACACACACACAGGTGTGTGTGCACAATTTCATATGACCAGTTAGGATTTGTTTAGATTCACATAGATGAAACAGTGACAAGAACCATAAAGAAAACGTGTGTTTGTTCATAAAACAAGGAAAACAGGATAGAATTGGTGTTGAAGAATATGAAGTGAGTTTTTCTTAAAATTTCTCTATCCACCTGCATTATCCTCTCAGAAACCTTGCTGGAACTGCAGGTACTATTTGAAGAGAATCAGTTCTTATCATAGTAATAAGGAATGATTCTTTTATAGGAAAGTTACCATTACAGTGTTTTCCTGATGCAAATTGTTTCGTCAGTACTCACTCAGTAATGCGGCTTCCCTGGTGGCTCAGTCGGTAGAGCTTTGATGACTGGCTTCTTTGTTGCAGATATGTTTGCTGTCTCTCCGCTGGGAAGTCCGATGTCTCCCCATTCCCTGTCCTCGGACCCTTCTTCCTCAAGGGATTCCTCTCCCAGCCGAGATTCTTCAGGAGCTTCTGCCAGTCCACACCAGCCCATTGTGATCCACAGTTTGGGGAAGAACTATGGTTTCACCATTCGAGCCATCCGGGTGTACGTGGGAGACAGCGACATTTACACAGTGCATCATATCGTTTGGGTGAGACTCTCTTTCTGGCCAGTTTTCATTCCCAGCAAACTAGAGAATGAATGATCAGCTGAGGCATAGTTAACAACAAATGAGTTTCCTGGTAAGCTGGCGTCTGGGACCTGCTTCGTATGCTTGCCCTTTATCTGTGTGGGAGGACTGAATTTAGCAAAAGTTAATTCTTTTAAATAATTTTGTTAGTCTTCAAATCTGATTATCCACTCTATATACCAAGCTTGTAGAAATAGTACAAAATAGTCCTATTTTTATCCTTCTTTTCTTAGTCTTTTCCACCTGGCCTTCTTTTTTTCTAAAATACTTTCTCAGGTCACCTGAAATAATGCTAAAGGAACCATAGGAATTACCCTTTTTAGGAGGATGGCAGAACAAAAATAGTGAGCCATATTTTACTGGTTTCCTCTTAGAATCACAGGATCATTTGTTGAACTCAGAATATTGTGCTGCAAGAGAACAGTAGGTGTCAGGGTTGTCATCTGTTTGCTTCCTAATGTATCTTCTCCTCCTGAATTTTAGAATGTAGAAGAAGGAAGTCCAGCTTGCCAGGCAGGACTGAAAGCTGGGGATCTGATCACACACATCAATGGAGAACCAGTGCACGGACTTGTCCACACAGAAGTTATAGAGCTCCTGCTAAAGGTACTGTCTTTTTTGATGTTAGGGCCATCTAGATGAAGCAGGTAGCCAGAAAGAACTAGCACCAAAAGTTCTTCACTCAAGTTCTAGTGTTCTTCTGTAGGGACTATCCATACACACTCAGTCTCTTTGCTGAGAAAGCGTTCAGTGGTCTGTTTAACATAAAGGCAAGAACAACATGAATTTTTTGGTTTTACATCATGAAATCCACTTTCATGTATCTGCCACAGTCACTTCCTAATTTAAGTTTTCTTCTTATCCTAAATTACAAATAGAGTGCTCTTTTTTTGTGTATCACACGTAGTAAAATTTGTTTGGAAATCATCCATCCTCGGTGCGATTTTCTTTAGCAACTTTCAGTACATCTTATTCTATTATGGCAGAAGACAGTGGTATTAAACTGTGAGGTCAGGTCTGAAGCTTGATTTGAGAGTTGGGTTTCTTTGGAAGCTAGAGCTGTGAATATATAATAGGTGGTAACGGAAGAAGGGATGCTAGCAGTCACTAGACCTTTCTCTCCTTGTACAAATAAATTTGAATGTAGATCAGTCTCTACTTGGAATTAAGCTGATTCAAGCCAATGGAGTAGGAAGATCACAAAGAGCATGAATGTGATGAAGAGAGATGATCTACACTCATTCTCTCATTTCTGTTGGGCTGTTTGCTTTGCCACTGCTAGCTAAAGAATGGAGAAGGCAATGGCAACCCACTCCAGTACTCTTGCCTGGAGAATCTCATGGGCAGAGGATCCTGGTGGGCTGCAGTCCATGGGGTCGCTAAGAGTCGGACATGACTGGGCGACTTCACTTTCACTTTTCACTTTCATGCATTGGAGAAGGAAATGGCAGCCCACTCCAGTGTTCTTGCCTGGAGAATCCCAGGGACGGGGGAGCCT
>NW_011494790.1:5945478-5950787 GCF_000754665.1 Bison bison bison
CACTTTCATGCATTGGAGAAGGAAATGGCAGCCCACTCCAGTGTTCTTGCCTGGAGAATCCCAGGGACGGGGGAGCCTGGTGGGCTGCCATCTATGAGGTCGCACAGAGTCGGACACGACTGAAGCGACTTAGCAGCAGCAGCAGCAGCAGCTAAAGAATATAAAGTTATAGCCCCAAATATGAATCTGGTTAAAACAAAGATGAATCTAAGTCTCGATTTTAAGTTTTTTCAAGGAAAAAATCCTATCTGTGATTAAAGAAAAAATACAATCATTAATTGTAGGATTGTTTTACATGTCAGCAGATTTATAGATGACTTCTCAGTGTGAACACAGGGAGGGATTACTAGGGGCTGTCAGAGAGGTGTGAGCCATCGCCTCAGATAGCCTGCAGCCTGTTGAGAAACAAAACATGAACGCATGCTTGTCATTTAAACAACATGCATTCAGACTGCTTCTAGAGCACTTGCTAGGCAGGTACCATGGTAGACACTGGTGACGTGTCTAGACACGGTAGACATTGGAAATCAAGGTACAGTTCTTACCTTGCGGACTATGAGGGACATAGGGGATGTATGCAGGTAGATGAAGTTCAGCTTGATTAGCAGAGCCATAGCAGGGGGAGGAATGCCATACTTCTGCAGAGAATATTCTGTGAATAGGGAGAGTCATCGCCCAGAAGTGACACTGAACTGAAACTTGAAAGAAACTTGGGAATTTGGAATTAGTGCAGGTAGGTGGGTGTACAAAGTCTTTGATAAGTAAGTAAGCCTTTGATAAGTGACTTTTATCCTTCTTTCTGTCATCCCCCAGCCAACACAAGTGTATTCTTCAAAAGATTCAGGGTCTGGCCCACATTCTGAGAGTAGTAATAGAATGTACATTCAAAGGTCCGTTGTGAAGTAACAGATTGTAGGGAAGTTATTGCCATTGATCAGTCCACAGCATTAATGAAATTTTGGTCTTGACTTCAGGCCCCATGGGAGTAGGTGACTGTCTGCTATCCTCCATACCTACGGGTGGTTCCCTTAACTCTAGTCAACTTTCTCACAAAGGCGTAGCATTGCTCACTGGAGGAATAGGATGAATATTGAGGGGACATTGCAGAGCCATAGGCAGTATGGGAAGCCAGCCGTGGCCGTGCTGAAAACGTGGCAGGTCTGACGACCGCCCCGCAGGAGAGACATGGAGCTACTATTAAAGCTCCCCACGTCATCCCTGCATTTACACGGTGCCTGGTTTGCAGCTGGGTACTCAGAAAATGGTTGTAGAATTGAGGTGACTAGTAGGGTTCTCCCTCGCTTGCTGTCCAAAAGTCACCATGGGAGGAGCCAAGCACCACACAGCTACTTGTGTTATGTCTTCATGTACGTGCTGTTCAGTTTGGGAGTAAAACCTTGAGATGGCTGGAGTCTCTCTGCACTTTGCAGTATGCCTACTGAGTAGTACACCTGTGCTCAGTCGCTCATCGTGTCCGACTCTTTGCAACCCTTTGGACTATAGCCTGCCAGGCTCCTCCATCCATGGGGTTTTTCAGGCAAGAATTCTGGAGCAGGTTGCCATTTCAAAACAGGTAGCATTTCTGGAACCTACATGGGTAAGACTTGAATTTTTTTCTTTTCATTCACCATCTGTTTCTGATAATATTACTTGTCCAACTGCCATGGAACAACTGTCTCCTAGTAAGTGCCCCCAAAATGGGAGGCAGAGCAGGATTGTGGACTTTTGAGAGTCCTTTGCTGTGAGAGTCCCCTGAAATGACCTCAGACTTCCCAAGACAAAATTCAAGAAGAGGTCAAAGATTCATGAGTCTGACCAGCCTCTTCTCTCGTAGTACCTGACCCAGGTCCAGGGATACCCCATTGCTGGCTCACATCGACCCTTTGTGAGTAAGGGCCCAGGCTCTACCTGCTATAGCCTGTTTGTCTTTCCAGTGGTGTAGGGACTACAAAGGTAGGCGAAGAGGTACTTCTCTCTCCCAAGTGCTCCTTAAGCTTTTCTAGGACCTCCCTTTTGTTTAGATAATAAAGCTATGTTTTATATGTGAGTTTCTTTTCTTTGTCAACTCACCTAACTAGAAGTTTTCCAGGTTTTGGCATCAGCCGTTCAAAGATGGTCGAATGGATTTTAAATGGCAGTAGGTTTGACCTCTTCCGTTCTTTGTAGCAGTATTACGCTACATGCATCTTAGGTCCTGGCACAGTATATCTTTATATTATTTCTTGCATTTGCTCATAAAATCAGAAGAAAAAATAACAAGCTGAAATATACATATCTTTAGGAAATATGCCTTCTGTTTATTTTGCTGAGACATATTTGATCTCTTTCATAATTTATTTTATAAAACATTTTCATATGATTTTGGATTTTAAAATGACTCTTCCTACTTCTGTGAAATTTGAACGTATGTTTCTCCTGAACGTCTCTGGCAAGGTCTCCGAAAAGGGTCAGTCAATTCCATTTATAACGTTTTGTCCTCCTCTGGTTACGGAGTGCCTGCGTTCCTGGATCTGGTTGACCTATGTCCCTGAAATGCCACGAACATGCTGTAACGGAGAGGTTTGGCATCCTCCTGGGCCATGGTGTGCTGTCTCACATCTAAGCAGAGGATCCTGCCTCTGGCTCATAAAGGAAGCTCTCAAAAGAGCAACCCGTGTAAGGAAACAGAGTGGATACAGGGGATTTAATTATCTTCCCAAGGAACTGTGTTATCGTGCATCTTTCTCCTAAATGTGAATAGTGAATCTTGGCAAAGGATCAAGTGACTAGTACCAGTCCTGGACTCCCATCCGCCGTCAGTGGCAGACCATCAGGGTGGTAGCTATATTTTCGTATTCTCACATGCTGTTTACCCTATGCTTTATACTTGCAAACTACTTCACAAAATCTCATGGCATCCTCAGAAAAAGGTAGAAGAGCCATCACATAGGGCTATATATATTTTTAGAAATCCATGTGCGATACTGGGCTTCCCTGATGGCTCAGATGATACAGAATCCAGCCTACAGTGCAGGAGACCCCAGTTTGATCCCTGGATGGCAAAGATCCCCTGGAGAAGGGAAGGGCAACCCACCCCAGTATTCTTGCCTGGAGAATTCCATGGACAGAGGAGCCTGGCGGGCTACAGTCTGTGGGATCACAGACAGACACAACTAAGCGACTGACACTGTGTGATACTTATTTATCTTCTGGATTGTGAACACATTAAGCGTATTCCCTGTGTCAGGGCTTCACTTTTGGTCTCACTTACCCTCAGCTTCAAAGTAAGCGTGCTGTGAAAGCACCAACTTATGTGCACAAAGAAGCAAAGTCATGGTTATTCGGTTCCGTTCCCCATCGGCTCTGTGAATCCCTGAAAATGTGCTTCCTCGGTGTTGCCTCAAACCCCTCCAGCCACCGGGAGTTAATCACCTCCATCCAGATTACAAGTAGCTTGCTAAAAGAACTTTCCCACAGCACCGAAATTGCTCTCTCCCCACTATGGTGGAATGTGGAGGCCACGTGGACCCAGTCATACCCCCTGCTCACATGACTACCTGCCTAGTGTAGCCTCTCAAATGCAGGAAACCCCCTATTCAGCCAGGTTGCTTTCTTAGGACAGCATTAGTTTAAATGCCCAGTCATAAGAGAAGCTAAAGTAACACCAGCCGCTGCCTCAGTATTTCCTTTCCTTAAACTCTGGGAACCCCTGGATACTAAAATGGGGGCTAAAAGAGCATGATTATTGCCAATTTTACATATTAACTGGGTCCCCAGAATGTGCAGAGTTGTGTGAGGTACCAAAGGGTCACACAGCAGATGGCGCGCATGAATAGTAGGTAGTCAAGAGCACTTTGCATGAATAAATTCAGGTCATCCTCGTAGCCTGTGCACAGGTGCTGTACACAGAATTGTCCCCATTTTACGGATGAAGAAATTAAAGCAAGGAGAAGCTAGCAAAGCAGCCAAGGTTCCGTGCTAGGAAAGAGCAGAAGAGGATTTGCATACCGGCAGGGCAGCCCCAGAGCCTGAGCTTTCAGCTAGCATACTGCCACGCTCCGGACGTGAGGTCTGGTTGCCAGAAACTTAGAGCTCAGTGTTCGCAGGAGAAACAGTTGCAGTGCTAGGCTACAATCAGGGTGTCAAGCCAAGGAACGGTCTGTAAATAGGGCCCAAGTGCAGAAGGAGAGAGAGCTTTCCACCACGGTGGGCAGGCAGAGAGTTGGGGGTTTTCTGTGCAGGGCTGTGAAGGGTGGGTGGAGGTTCATGTAAGGGAAGCAGTGCAAGATGGTCTAGGCACAATAAAATGATGCTTTAAACCACAAAAACAGGAAACTCAAAGTACTTGAGGTGCATGAGTAAACCAGTGTGGCTGGAGCCTGAGTTCATGGCATCTGGGATGCAGTGTGCAGGTGGCTAGGGCTGGATCGTGGAGAGTATGAATGGGGCAAGGACGCAGGTATGGGAGGAATGCATTCCCCATGGGTATTGTGCAGAGGAAGGAATGCGAAAGCACTGTAGCTCAGGGAGACACCCAAGGCCAGATGATGAACTAATGTGGAGTCAGAGTGAGAGAAGAGGCTGGGCAGCCTGACTTCTGCTTTTGTATTCAGTTCAGCCAGCTTAAAGTAACTTCCTCCCCACCATGCACTAATCACACAAGTGGTTTAAAGTAATGCGTAACTTAATAGGACATTTGACAGTCTTCTGGCCCCATTTTGTTGTTGTTGCTTTTTGAAATAGTGCCACAGAATCTCTCTAAGAGATTGTTCCTTCTTCAAAAGAATTTGTTGAGGTCAAAGGACCCAGTAAAACAAATTGCCAATTCTAGCAACACTTGCTATAGCTGATGGGTCCACCAGGTGGCAGGCTGCACAATTCTCACCTGTTCCCCATAAAATTATTTTTCAGTCATTTACTTACCATTTTTGTCATCATTAACTTTTTCAAGCAAATGTTTGCACTCTGCATTTTTTTCTGTCTGTATTTCCTCTTAGGGAAGTTATCTCTTTGTGTATTTCCATAAGTCAAGGGAACTGTCCCCTGAAACAGCCCTATGTAGACACAAACTAAAAACTAGGTTTGTTTGTCTTTTTTGAGTTTTTTCTTTTAATTTTTAAAAATTTTATTTATATTTTAATTGGTGGAAAATCACTTTACAATTTTGTATTGGTTTCTGCTGTACAACAATGTGAATAATTATACATGCATTCTTTCCCTCCTGAGCCTCCCTCCCCTCCTCCCCACCCCACCCCTTTAGGTCATCACAGAGTGCCAGGCTGGGCTTCTGTGTTCTTTAGCAATTTCCCCCGAAGTATTTTACACATGAT
>NW_011494790.1:5950887-5960334 GCF_000754665.1 Bison bison bison
GATAGTCTATATATGTCAATACTGCTTGTGGAAAGGGACATTTGTACAAAGCTTAAGGGTACGCTCTGATTCAACAAACTCCAGCCGTAACTTTCCTAATGAAAAATGTTAAGCATTTTACTATATTTATCTCATACAATGTATATGATATTTTTAAAACTGGACTGTATCAGGAGGGATAGCAGTGGTTCAGGCTTAGACTGCTCGTGGGCTCCAGCAGCCCCAGTGATCACTGTGGCTCCGTGTCCTCTCTGATGTGATATAGTGAAGGATGGAAGAAGCTCGATGACGGACCAACGCCCATCACACTGTTGCCCCTTTCCTTCCCCTGAGGCATTTAGGGAAAACCGAAACGTGAGGCTGGCCTCAGTCAAACTGTGAAGAACAAACCCCATTCCAGACCCTTTCATCCTTAAACGTGGAGTTTTCAGTTTAAAGAATAAATTGAATGCCAGTCTCTACTACCAGATAAAGGTTTACTTTGAAAGTTTTGGCATCTGCTTATAAATATAAGACAAGTAATTTATTTTTTCAGAATGAAAAATATCTTTTTCCCGTGTTCAAATTCAAATCCCATCTCCCTAAAATATATATATATTTTTACAGTTATGGCACAAAGTATGGGATTATATGTTCTTAAATATATAAAGAACTCAAAAATCATTAATTTTCAGTTGATTATTGATTTTTAGATACAAAATTGGATGTAAGACATGAACAAATCCTTATCTACAGAAATAAAAACAATGAAAAATAAATGAGACGAAATCCAGCTTTGTTAATACCCAAAGAACAAAGATTAAAACTTGATGTAACTTTTTCCTATAAAATTGGCAATTTATTTAATATTAGTATTCAGTTCTGACAGGCGTGTGCTAAGATGGGTCCTCATGTGCTGCTGGTAAGAGTTTAAATTGACATGAACTTTCTGGAAATTAGTGCATTAGTGTGTACCACCAGTCTTTAAAAAGTTCAACTAGACCCTCCAATTCAGTGTATTGAGTCTAGTTAGATAATCTAAGGAAAATATCAGAGGTTAGGACACTAATTTATAAATAAAGATACTTATTTCAACTTTTACAAGAATTGGAAAATAGAAAACAAGAGCTATAAGGAAACAGTTAAATTGTGATTTACCTATCTCATGGAACACTTTTAAATAGCCAGTAAAAATTATGTGAAGGAATATTCAGTGATAAAGTGCAAGTTTTTCAAAGTTATGAAATGTGAAGTGAAAGAAAAACTATTAGATTAAGATTAAAAATACTTATAAAGTATGTCTACATATATATATATGCATAATTTTTACATGCTTAATAAAAGACTAACAGGAAATATACAGAAATATTACCAGCATTAGCTGAGTGGTAGGCAATGGCACCCCACTCCAGTACTCTTGCCTGGAAAATCCCATGGGCGGAGGAGCCTGGTAGGCTGCAGTCCATGGGGTCACGAAGAGTCGGATACGACTGAGCAACTTCACTTTCACTTTTCACTTTCATGCACTGGAGAAGGAAATGGCAACCCGCTCCAGTGTTCTCGCCTGGAGAATCCCAGGGATGGGGGAGCCTGGTGGGCTGCCGTCTATGGGGTCGCACAGAGTCGGACATGACTGAAGCGACTTAGCAGCAGCAGGCTTCTCAATGATTTTTTAAAATATATATACATTATTGTTTCCTTCTAATAATGGAACGTATTACTTTCCAAGTTGGGTGGAGAAGTGGATGTTGATATTTAAACAATCTGTTCTTTCAGTCCCCTGCCCCACCATACTCAACTCCCCATCTCTTAACATCACTTAGATCTGAGTTGCTAGGCATCTTCCAGGCATAGGCCTTTTAAAAGGCCCTTCTATGTATACTTCTTATCTTTTTAAGGTAATCAGGACCATCTGTGACTTTGAAAGGATATGATTCTCCCTTGGTTATTAAGAAATTCAAGAAGAGATCAGTGAAAGTGAAGTGAAGGGGGAGGGTTCTGCCCACCTGTCCAGGGCACCCCCTCACCCTGGCCCTTGACTCTGCTCTCAAATCCACCCCTAGGGCCTATCCAGCAAGCCTCAGTCCCAGGTTCAAGTCGAGGGGCACAGAAACCCCCAGGAATGACCTTACCGCTCCCGACCTGACAAAGCAGAGGCTGCTTTACACCTGCTGGCATACACTTTCCAGCTCTGCTGGGCTGACAGGTTCTGGTGCTAGAAAACAAAACTAAAAATAATTAAAGATAAAAGTCTCATTCAGTTGTGCTGCTTTATGATTTCTAGGTCAAAGGAAAAACACAAAAAGGAGAGAAAAGAAAAATAAATCAACCAAGAGCAGTGTCTCTGGGCATGTTTACACTTAATACATATGCATGAATGTAACTGTTTTTTGTGGAGCCCTTTCCATGTGTCACTCTGGGTGCTAACGGCTTTACACACTATATCCCCTTGATCCTCAGATGAGCCCTAGGAGACAGGTGTGACTCTGCTGCAACGTGGTCCAGAGGAAAACAAGTGCTCAGGTCACAGGCTCAGATTTAAACTCAGCTCTGCTGGGCTTCCCAGTTGGCTCAGTGGTAAAGAATCCACCTGCCAATGCAGGAAACGCAAGAGATGCAGGTTCAATCCCTGGGTCAGGAAGATCCCCTGGAGTAGGAAATTGCAACCCACTCCAGTATTCTTGCCTGGAAAATTCCACGGACAGAGGAACCTGGAGGGCAGCAGTTCATGGGTTGCGAGGAGTTTGACTCAACTGAGCACAGCAGCTGTGGGATCCACATCCCGCCACCTTAAGGAGACCTCACATTGTTTATTTCCACCCCGTTTACCAGGACTTCACTACCTGAAGGCTCCTTGCCACGTGGTCATGTCCGTCCTTTTGGATGTTTATTTGTCTTTGGATCTCCTGTATCTTTTCTGGCCTTGTTTCATCACAACATTTCCCTTTAATACCACCTCATTTTTTTATAGAGTGGAAATAAGGTGTCAATCACGACCACCCCATTTGAAAACACATCAATCAAAACGGGACCGGCCAGGAGAAACAGCTATAAGAGCCGGATGGTGAGGCGGAGCAAGAAATCTAAGAAGAAGGAAAGTCTGGAAAGGTGAGTTAGAACCATCCTCTTCCTGGGTTTGGTGTGTTCCCACACTGAAGGAAAATTACTCCTCACTTAATTTAAATGCTTGCATGCGAGGAAGATCTATTTCTCTGTAAGACATGTTGCCTTGTGGTTCACATGTACTTATACACTAGAGTTTATATTCATTCATAACAGCATTATGTTTCATAATGAAAAGATTTATGTAGTTACACTGTAGAATTTAGATTACTTTTTCTCATGTGTGAGAACCATGAAAAGCTCTGCTTTTTCTTAAGTTTCCAGACTTCATTTCAGTTGGATTTGAAGAACTAAAACTTCAGGTAGCTTTTAGCATTAAATCTATATTTAATATATTATATCTATCTATCTATCTATATATATTATATCTATATTTAATCCATCTAAAAACACCAGGGAAGCCGTGATAGCTCAGTGGTTGGTAAAGAATCTACCTGCAATGCAGGGGATGTGGGTTTGATCCCTGGGTTGGGAAGATCCCCTGGAAGAGGGCATGGAAACCCACTCCAGTTGGGTTGCCTGGAGAATCCCATGGACAGAGGAGCCTGGCAGGCTACAGTCCATGGAGTCAGGAAAGAGTTGGACATGACTTAGCAACTAAACAATAGTAATAATAAATAATCCAAAAACATACAGTTGCTATTTTTGAATGCCAGATATTCTAAGATAACTAGATCTTCAAAGCATCCAAATAAGCCTAGAAATAAAAAGGCTTTGTTTTACTGCCTGAAGGTCTATTACACATTAGCACTATGAAAGGCATCTGAGTATCATTTAGTGCCCTGTGTAGACACTGGTGAGGGGTGTGTCCGTGTGTGTGTATGTGTGTGTGTGTGGAAGTTTCTTCCAAACAATTGTCCAGATGTGCTCCCTGCACGAGGAGACAGTATCTTGACTCTACCCACTTGAATTTGGTGCTTTGGATCACAGTATAAGGACTTTAGTGCGGCTGCTGCTGCTGCTGCTAAGTCACTTCAGTCATGTCCGACTCTGTGAGACCCCATAGACGGCAGCCCATGAGGCTCCCCCGTCCCTGGGATTCTCCAGGCAAGAACACTGGAGTGGGTTGCCATTTCCTTCTCCAATGCATGAAAGTGAAAAGTGAAAGTGAAGTCGCTCAGTCGTGTCCAACTCTTCGAGATCCCATGGACTGCAGCCCACCAGGCTCCTCCATCCATGGGATTTTCCAGGCAAGAGAACTGGAGTGGGGTGCCATTGCCTTCTCCGGATTTTAATGCTAGAAAAGAAAAATATGCAAATGAAAAAAGCAATGATTGTTAACTCCAGGAAAGACAAATTTGTATAAGAAAGGAAAATAGAATTATGCTTTTCATGGCCAAACTATGAACAGTATTTATTGTGTAAAATAAAGTATCGACCTTTTGTTCCTAACCAAAAATTTGGTTTAGCTCAACTGGGAGGAAATGTGCTTGTTTAGAAGGGGAATAGATTGTTATAAGGGCTAAATTTTCATCTTCGGTGGTAGGAAATCAACAGATAATTTCTAGGATTGAAAAAACAGCATAAGCACATTACATAGAAATTTGCAGACAGCTAAAAGAGTAGAAAGAGTTTCACTGGGGATCGGGGACAAGGCAGAACAGAGCTATTTTTCATTATAAGCTTATAAAGCTATTTGACTTTTTGACCCAAGCACATTTATTACTGTGATTAAAAGTACACATCCGTGCACACACACACATACATTGTTATCCTTTTTTTTTTTTTTTTTTAATGTGAGCTTTATATTTTGAGTGTGTGTTGGGTCATATAGAACACACTGCTTCAAGGGATAGTAGAGTGGAAAGTGTGTGACTCAGCCCCTGGAGATGAAGGAACCCTATACCTGCTTTTCAAAGCCATCTGAAGCTGTGCTTTTAACTTTAGGACGTGCTTGTTGGCACTCACTACACATTTGCCCTCTGCTGAAGCGTGGTGTCTGCTGCCCTGCTGATACGATAAGCTTCAGTTCACCTTCCTCAGTTTTTCTGTGTAAATGAACAGCCTCCATTGTCCATAGGAATATTCAGGAGTTCACAATGGAATAAGCACAGCAAACAGCCCCTCAAGGATGAAAGCCTCTACCCAGCAGATCACCATTAAAGAATCCAATATTCCAAATGACAGTTTTTCTTACAGGGATTTACTTTGTACTGTCTCTTAATTTAATTGTGTCAGTGTGTTCAGAGCTATATTCTTGGAAGCTTTCAGGCAAAAAACAGTATCCTCTAAAACTTGACATACAAATAAATGAATAAGCATTTATTCTTAGTTGCTCAGTCATGTCCAGCTCTTTGCGACTCCGTGGACTGTAGCCTGCAAGGCTCCTCTGTGCCTGAAATATTCCTGACAAGAAGACTGGAATGGGTTGCCCTTGTCTTCTCGGGATCTTCTGAGCCCAGGGATTGAACCCGGGTCTCCTGCATTGCAGGCAGATTCTGAGTCACCAGATATATTTTCCTATTTTCACAACTTTTCTTAAAGTGCTTGAAATTAAGAGGGTTTCCATTGTGTATTCTCAAAGCCTCTTCCTTTCTAAGTCATAGGAAAGTTTTGAATGTAAAAGTGGAACCCTTCTCTTTAAGAGGACCTGCCATCATGTCACTGTCTCTGGGTGTACTGAATCAGTGCATTGGTGCTTTGGGGAAGGGGGGGTGGTTTTGAATGTAGAATCTGAGCAGTTTTCTCCTGTTTTCACTCTAGGAGGAGATCCCTTTTCAAAAAACTAGCTAAGCAGCCTTCTCCTTTACTCCACACCAGCCGAAGTTTCTCCTGCTTGAACCGATCCCTGTCATCAGGGGAGAGCCTCCCAGGGTCCCCCACTCACAGCTTGTCTCCCCGATCCCCTACACCCAGCTACCGTTCCACCCCCGACTTCCCATCCGGTGAGTGAACCTCCCCTCCTAGCAAGAGTTGAGGGGCTACCAGCTGAGATCCTAGAAGACAAGCTTATTCCAGCTTAAAGAGAGAAGGTGGGGATGTAACTGACAGAGAACAGGATTGACAGGAAGGTCAGAAGATATAGCTATTCGGTCCCTTAGAAAAGACAGGAAGTACTGGGTTAACCTTTGGGGAGGTTTATCTGGAAAGTATTTATTCACTAGACTGAGATGCTGAGACAGTTCACTGCCCTTATCTAAAACAGCTCGGGTCGGAAAGCCTGGGAAGAAAGGGGAAGGGGGCTCTTGCTCACAATGTCCTGTTTCCCACCCACAGGCACTAACTCCTCCCAGAGCAGCTCCCCAAGCTCCAGCGCTCCCAACTCCCCAGCGGGGTCAGGACACGTCCGGCCCAGCACGCTCCATGGTCTGGCGCCCAAACTCAGCGGGCAGCGCTACCGGTCAGGAAGGCGGAAGTCAGCTGGCAGCATCCCCCTGTCTCCGCTGGCCCGGACACCCTCTCCGACCCCACAGCCCACCTCCCCGCAGCGGTCCCCATCCCCTCTGCTGGGGCACTCACTTGGCAATTCCAAGATGGCTCAAGCCTTTCCCAGCAAAATGCACTCCCCACCCACCATCGTCAGGCACGTCGTGAGGCCCAAGAGTGCAGAACCCCCTCGGTCCCCACTGCTCAAGCGCGTGCAGTCAGAGGAGAAGCTGTCTCCCTCCTATGGAGGCGACAAGAAGCACCTGTGCTCCCGCAAGCACAGCCTTGAGGTCACCCAGGAGGAGGTGCCGCGGGAGCAGCAACAGCGGGAGGTGACCTTGCAGAGCCTGGAGGAGAACGTGTGTGACGCGCCTGCCCTCAGCCGGGCCAGGCCCGTGGAGCAGGGCTGCCTGAAACGCCCCGTGTCCCGGAAGCTGGGCCGCCAGGAGTCTGTGGACGAGCTGGACCGAGAGAAGCTAAAGGCCAAGGTGGTGGTGAAGAAACCTGACGGGCTCTCGGAAAAACAGGAATCCCGCCCGAAGCCCCACGGACTCGGCAGTGACTTGGAAAACCTCTGTGCTTTTAGGCTCGAAGAGAGAGACAAGAAAATCTATCCAAAAGCTTCAGAGAGGTCAAATCATTTTGAAAGCAAAGCAGCCGTGCAGGAGGCCCAGCCCCTGTGCAGCCTTTTGAAAGATGCTCTCCACAAGCAGGCCAATGTGCGGGCCAGCGAGGGTGTCGCCTCTGAGGGGGCAACGGCAGCTGGGGACCACGGCCAGGGCACCTGTGACCTCAAACGAGCCTCGACGCACAGCACCCTCCAAGACGGCCTCTGTCACACCACCCACAGGTCCACCTCCGGGAAGGGGGACACCGCAGAGAAGGCCCCCCAGGCCAAGGAGGGTCTGCGGTGTGAGAAGTTAGACGGCAAGTTGGCCAACATCGATTACCTCCGAAAGAAGATGTCCCTCGAAGACAAAGACGAGAGCCTCTGTTCTGTGCTCAAGCCCAAGGTGACAGCTGGTGCCCAGGACTGCCTGCCTGGGAGCCTGGGCCGGCCCGTGGGAGGGCAGCAGGAGGCCCCGCCAGCGTCCGAGGCCCGCACACCGTTCATCGGCAGCGCCCACGCGGCTCAGCTCAGCGCCGTCTCCTTTGTCCCTCTCAAGGCCCTTTCTGGCCGGGTGGACAGTGGAGCGGAGAAGCCGGGCTTGGTTGCCCCAGAGTCGCCTGTCCGGAAAAGCCCCTCCGAGTATAAGCTGGAAGGGCGGTCTGTGTCGTGCCTGAAGCCCATTGAAGGCACCTTGGACATCGCTCTCCTGTCGGGACCTCAGGCCTCCAAGACAGAGCTGCCTTCCCCGGAGCCTGCCCAGAGCCCCAGCCCAGGCAGTGATGTGGAGTCCCCCATGCCCCTCGCTCTCCCCAGCAGCACAGGGAGGAAGGCTGACACTGCGGGTCAGAGAGAGTCCTCCCCTGCCGGCTTCAAGGTGAACAAATCCTACCTGCTTGAGCCCCGGTTCCCACCGGCCAGCCGGGGTCTGCAGAGTTCACCGGTGGCTGCCCCGCCTGACCCAGAGCTGAAGCTGGACAAGAAGGTCTCCCAGGCAGCCCGTGCCCCAGCGACCATCATGGAGAGCCATCCCCAGCGGGGAGAGGGCCACCCCAGCCAACACCAAGACCACAGCCCCGACGTTAAGCTCCTTCCCTTCCCAGGGCAGAACCTCCAAGGTGCCAACACGTCTAGATCCCGCAGCCCACTCTTGCCTGAAAGTGTCCCCCCTAGAGAGAAGCCGAGTGGGAGAGAGTTGTCCGAAAGGGGCCCTTCCATAGTCGGGAGCGAGTGGTCAGCTGCGAGGCCCGACATCCGCAGAGACCCCTCCAAGGAGCTGTGTCCCCCAGAAGCTGCTGAACCCAGCGACACCTCCCCACCCCTCCCTGTGGTGGGGAGGACCCGCCCGGATGTCTCCACCCAGACCCAGGCCTTGGAGAAAGCATGCGGGCCTTGCGGGAGAGCAAAGCCCAGAGACGACCGAGAGGAGGTGAGGCTGCCGGCCAGAGAGGACTCCTCTTTGCGCTCTGCGGGGGCTCCTTGTGAGAGAGAGCTGGGCGCAGAGAGAGGCCTGGAATCCAAGATGGAACCTGCTTCTACCAGGTGGTCTCTGGAGCCGCCCAGGCCAGAGAGTGAGAAGAGTGGAAGGCCTTCTGGTTTCCAGTCTGTGCAGAAAGACGGTCCCAAGGAACCGGAGAGGAAAGAACAACCTCTGCAAAAGTACCTCACCAGTTCTCAGCCGGGTCCCAAGGAACCGGAGAGGAAAGAACAGCCCCTGCAAAAGCACGTCACCAGTAGTTCTCAGCCGGGTCCCAAGGAACCGGAGAGGAAAGAACAGCCTCTGCAAAAGCACCTCCCCAGTAGTTCTCAGCCGGGTCCCAAGGAACCGGAGAGGAAAGAACAGCCCCTGCAAAAGCACCTCCCCAGTAGTTCTCAGCCGGGTCCCAAGGATCCGGAAAGGAAAGAACAGTGTTTGCAGAAGCACCTCACCAGTAGCTCTCAGCTGGGTCCCAAGGAACCAGAAATGAAAGAACAGCCCCCACAAAAGCACGTCACCAGTAGTTCTCAACTGTGTCCCAAGGAACTGGAAAGGAAAGAACAACCTCCACAAAAGCACCTCACTATTAGCTCTCAGCTGAGTCCCAAGGAACCAGAAAGGAAAGAACAGCCTCTGCAAAAGCACGTCACCAGTAGCTCTCAGCTGAGTCCCAAGGAACCGGAAAGGAAAGAACAGTCTCTGCAAAAGCACCTCACCAGTAGCTGTCAGCTGAGTCCCAAGGAGCCGGAAAGGAAAGAACAGCCTCTGCAAAAGCACGTCACCAGTAGCTCTCAGCTGAGTCCCAAGGAACCGGAAAGGAAAGAACAGCCCCCACAAAAGCACGTCACCAGTAGTTCTCAGCCGGGTCCCAAGGAACCGGAAAGGAAAGAACAGT
>NW_011494790.1:5961231-5962335 GCF_000754665.1 Bison bison bison
GCTCTCAGCTGAGTCCCAAGGAGCCGGAAAGGAAAGAACAGCCTCTGCAAAAGCACGTCACCAGTAGCTCTCAGCTGAGTCCCAAGGAGCCGGAAAGGAAAGAACAGCCTCTGCAAAAGCACCTCACCAGTAGCTCTCAGCTGAGTCCCAAGGAACCGGAAAGGAAAGAACAGTGTTTGCAGAAGCACCTCACCAGTAGTTCTCAGCTGGGTCCCAACGAACCAGAAACAAAAGAACAGCCTCTGCAAAAGCACCTCACCATTAGCTCTAAGCTGAGTCCCAAGGAACCAGAAACGAAAGAACAGCCTCTGCAAAAGCACCTCACCAGTAGTTCTCAGGTGGGTCCCAAGGATCCGGAAAGGAAAGAACAGCCCCCACAAAAGCACCTCACCAGTAAGTCTCAGCCGGGTCCCAAGGAACCGGAAAGGAAAGAACAGCCCCCACAAAAGCACCTCACCAGTAGTTCTCAGCCGGGTCCCAAGGAACTGGAAAGGAAAGAACAACCTCCACTAAAGCATGTCACCAGTAGCTCTCAGCTGGGTCCCAGGGAACCAGAAAGGAAAGAACAGCCCCCACAAAAGCACCTCACCAGTAGCTGTCAGCCCCCACCCCCTACCAAAGAGCTCCCTGGCCTGGCTTGTCAGCACTGCATTCTGCCCAGCCACCCTGCCGCCTCTCTGCTGGGGAGCAAGCCCTGTGCTATAGACTCTAGCTTCCAGGATGCTCTCAGGCCCACTGCTGTGCACAGTGACAGCAGCAGCCACAAGCCCAGGTCTGACCCCGACCTGGGCCCTCCAAAGTCTAAGTTCCCAGACCGGCCCCTCTCCTCCCAGAAGCCGAGCACTGAGGCTGCAGTGAGCAAAGAGCCTGGCGCTCCGACCCTCGGCAGAGCTGGGGTGGGGAGTGGTAAGGGTGTGTCAGAGGAGTTCCCTGTCCTTCCAGATCCCCAGAACACAGCCCGTGAAGTGATTGGCCAGGGAGCCAGTGGGTACTCAGGCCCCCTGCCCATGGAAGGGGGTCCTCTAGACACAAAGCTGAGACCCACCAGCGCTCGGTGTCCCCCAGGGGCACTGGAGATGCTTGGACATCCACCAGGGCGAGGAC